>NW_028227382.1:0-66362 GCF_978045245.1 Mus caroli | reverse complement strand
TTTCAGTATTTCTTGACATATTCTGTGTCCGACAGTGTGAATTTTTAATTTTCACGTTTTTAAGGGTTTCTCTGCATATTCTGGGTCCTGCCTTGTGATTTTCTCATTTTCCACCTATTTCAGGTTTTCTCGCCATATTTGGGGTCCTTCAGTATCATTTTTTACTTCGCTAATTTTTCAGGGTTTCTCTCCATATTCTGGGTCCTATAGCATGTATTTTTAATTTTCCACATTTTTCAGGTTTTCTAGCCATATTTGGGGTCCTTCAGTGTGAGTTTGTAATTTTCTACATTTTTCAGGGTTTCTCGCCATATTCTGAGTCATAGAGCGTGTATTTTTAATTTTCCATGTTTTCAGGGTTTCTAGGCACATTCTGGGTCCTACAGTGTGATTTTCTCATTTTCGCTGTTTTTCAAGTTCTTTCGCAATTCTGGGTCCTTCAGTGTGAATTTTTAATTTTCTACTTTTTTCAGGTTCTCTCTCCATATTTGGGGTCCTTCAGTGTAAGTTTATAATTTTCTAAATTTTCAGTATTTCTCAACATATTCTGTGTCCTAGAGCTTGTATTTTTAATTTTCCACGTTTTTCAAGTTTTTTCGTCATATTCTGGGTCCTGCAGTGTGATTTTCTCATTTTCCACGTTTTTCAAGTTTTTTCATAATTCTGGGTGTGATTTTCTCATTTTTAAACTTTTTCAGGTTTTCTCGCCATATTTGGTGTCCTTCCGTGTGATTTTTTACTTTTCTAATTTTTCAGTGTTTCTCGATATATTCTGGGTCCTACAGCGTATATTTTTAATTTTCCACGTTTTCAGGGTTTCTCGGCATATTCTGGGTCCTACAGTGTGATTTTCTCATTCTCGACGTTTTTCAATTTTTTTTTCCAAATCTGGGTTCTGTAGTGTGATTATTCTCATTTTCCATCTTTTTCAGGATTTCTCGCCATATTCTGGGTCCTATAGTGTGAGTTTTGAATTTTCCTTGTTTTTCAGGTTTTCTCGCCATATGAGGGGTCCTTCAGTGTGATTTTTTAATTTTCCACGTTTTCAATATTTCTCGCCATATACTGGGTAATACAGTGTGAATTTTTTTTTTTTTTTTTTTTGGTTTTTCGAGACAGTGTTTCTCTGTATAGCCCTGGCTGTCCTGGCACTCACTTTGTAGACCAGGCTGGCCTCGAACTCAGAAATCCGCCTGCCTCTGCCTCCCGAGTGCTGGGATTAAAGGCGTGAGCCACCACGCCCGGGAGTGTGAATTTTTAATTTTCCACTTTTTTCATGATTCTTGCCATATTCTGTGTCCGACAGTGTGAATTTTTAATTTTCACGTTTTTCAGGGTTTATCGGCATATTCTGGGTCCAGCAGTGTGATTTTCTCATTTTCCACATTTTTCAAATTTTTTTCACAATTCTTGGGGTACTTCACTGTGAGTTTTTAATTTTCTACTTTTTCAGGGTTTCTCGCCATATTCTGGGTCCTACACCGTGTATTTTTAATTTACCACGTTTTCAGGGTTTCTCGGCACATTATGGGTCTTACAGTGTGATTTTCTCATTTTCGAAGCTTTTCAAGTTTTTTCGCAATTCTGGGTCCTACAGTGTGATTATTGTCATTTTCCACCTTTTTCAGTTTTTCTGGCCATATTCCAAGTCCTTCAGTTTGAATTTTTAATTTTCACGTTTTTGAGTATTTCTTTCCATATTTTGCCTAATACAGTGTGAATTTTTAATTTTCCACTTTTTTCATGGTTTCTCGCCATATTCTTTGTCCAACTATGTGAATCGTTAATTTTCAAGTTATTCAGGGTTTCTCGGCATATTCTTTGTCCTACAGCGTGTATTTTTAATTTTCCACGTTTTTCAGGGTTTTTCGTCATATTCTGGCTCCTACAGTGTGATTTTTCTCATTTAAGACTTTTTCAGGTTTTTTCCCAATTCTGGGTCCTACAGAGTGATTTTCTCATTTTCCACCTTTTTCAGGATTTCTTGCCATATTCCGTGTCTGACAGTGTGAATTTTTAATTTTCACGTTTTTTCAGGTTTTCTCTGCATATTCTGGGTCCTGCCGTGTGATTTTCTCATTTTCCACCTTTTTCAGGATTTCTTGCCATATTCTGTGTCTGACAGTGTGAATTTTTAATTTTCACGTTTTTCTGGGTTTCTCTGCATATTCTGGGTCCTGCCGTGTGATTTTCTCATTTTCCACGTTTTTCAAGTTTTTGCATAATTCTGGGTCCTAGAGTGTGATTTTCTCATTTTCCACCTATTTCAGGTTTTCTCTCCATAGTTGGGGTCCTTCAGTATGATTTTTTACTTTTCTAATTTTTCAGGGTTTCTCTCCATATTCTGGGTCCTATAGCGTGTATTTTTAATTTTCCACGTTTTTCAAGGTTTCTCAGCATATTCTGGGTCCTACAGTGTGATTTTCTCATTTTCGACGTTTTTCAATTTTTTTTTTTCCAAATCTCGGTCCTACAGTGTGATTATTCTCATTTTCCACCTTTTTCGGGTTTTCTCGCCATATTCTGGGTTCTACAGTGTGAGTTTTGAGTTTTCCTCCTTTTTCAGGTTTTCTTGCCATATTCTGGGTCCTACATAGTGAGTTTTGAATTTTCCTCGTTTTTCAGATTTTATTGCCATGTTCTGGGTCCTTCAGTGTGAATTTTTAATTTTCTACATTTTTCAGGTTCTCTCGCCATATTTGGGTTTCTTCAGTGTGAGTTTTTAATTTTCTAATTTTTCAGGGTTTCTCGACATATTCTGTGTCCTACAGCGTGAGTTTTGAGTTTTCCTCGTTTTTCAGGTTTTCTCGACATATGCCTGACTCTTTAGTGTTAATTTTTAATTTTCCACGATTTTCAGGTTTTCCGTCATATTCTGGGTCCTACAGTGTGATTTTTCTCATTTCCACGTTTTTCAGCTTTTCTTGACATATTCCAGGACCTTCAGTGTGAATTTTAAATTTTCCACTTTTTTCAGTATTTCTTGCCATATTCTGTGTCCAACAGTGTGAATTTTTAATTTTCACGTTTTTCAGGGTTTATCGGCATTTCTGGGTCCTGTAGTGTGATTTTCTCATTTTCCACGTTTTTCAAGTTTTTTCGTAATTCTGGGTCCTACAGTGTGATTTTCTCATTTTCAACCTTTTTCAGTATTTCTCGCCATATTAGGGGTCCTTCAGTGTGAGTTTGTAATTTTCTACTTTTTTCAGGGTTTCTAGCCATATTCTGGGTCCTACAGCGTGTATTTTTAATTTTCCACGTTTTTCAGTATTTCTCGCCATATTCTGTGTCTGACAGTGTGAATTTTTAATTTTCACGTTTTTCAGGGTTTCTCTGCATATTCTGGGTCCTGCCGTGTGATTTTCTCATTTTCCACGTTTTTTCAAGTTTTTGCGTAATTCTGGGTCCTACAGTGTGATTTTCTCATTTTCCACCTATTTCAGGTTTTCTCTCCATAGTTGGGGTCCTTCAGTATGATTTTTTACTTTTCTAATTTTTCAGGGTTTCTCTCCATATTCTGTGTCCTACAGCGTGTATTTTTAATTTTCCACGTTTTTCAGGGTTTCTCAGCATATTCTGGGTCCTACAGTGTGATTTTCTCATTTTCGACCTTTTTCAATTTTTTTTTTCAAATCTCGGTCCTACAGTGTGATTATTCTCATTTTCCACCTTTTTTAGGTTTTCTCGCCATATTCTGGGTTCTACAGTGTGAGTTTTGAGTTTTCCTCCTTTTTCAGGTTTTCTTGCCATATTCTGGGTCCTACATAGTGAGTTTTGAATTTTCCTCGTTTTTCAGGTTATATTGCCATGTTCTGGGTCCTTCAGTGTGAATTTTTAATTTTCTACATTTTTCAGGTTCTCTCGCCATATTTGGGTTTCTTCAGTGTGAGTTTTTAATTTTCTAATTTTTCAGGGTTTCTCGACATATTCTGTGTCCTACAGCGTGAGTTTTGAGTTTTCCTCGTTTTTCAGGTTTTCTCGACATATGCCTGGCTCTTTAGTGTTAATTTTTAATTTTCCACATTTTCAGGTTTTTCCGTCATATTCTGGGTCCTACAGTGTGATTTTTCTCATTTCCACGTTTTTCAGCTTTTCTTGACATATTCCAGGACCTTCAGTGTGAATTTTAAATTTTCCACGTTTTTCAGTATTTCTCGCCATATTCTGTGTCCAACAGTGTGAATTTTTAATTTTCACGTTTTTCAGGGTTTATCGGCATTTCTGGGTCCTGTAGTGTGATTTTCTCATTTTCCACGTTTTTCAAGTTTTTTCGTAATTCTGGATCCTACAGTGTGATTTTCTCATTTTCAACCTTTTTCAGGTTTTCTCGCCATAATTGGGGTCCTTCAGTGTGATTTTTTACTTTTCTGATATTTCAGGGTTTCTCGCCATATTCTGGGTCCTACAGCGTGTATTTTTAATTTTCCACGTTTTTCAGGGTATCTCGGCATATTCTGGGTCCTAGAGTGTTATATTCACATTTTCGACGTTTTTCAATTTTTTTTTTTTCAAATCTGGGTCCTACAGTGTGATTATTCTCATTTTCCACCATTTTCAGGTTTTTCCATCATATTCAGGTTCCTACAGTGTGATTTTCTAATTTCCACGTTTTTCAGGTTTTCTTGACATATTCCAGGTCCTTCAGTGTGAATTTTTAATTTTCCACGTTTTTCATTATTTCTCGCCATATTCTTTGTCCGACAGTGTGAATTTTTAATTTTCACGTTTTTCAGAGTTTCTCTGCATATTCTGCGTTCTGCAGTGGGATTTTCTCATCTTCCAACTTTTTCAGGTTTTCTAGCCATATTTGGTGTCCTTCAGTGTGAATTTGTAATTTTCTAGTTTTTTCAGGGTTTCTCTCCGTATTCTGCGTCCTACAGCATGTATTTATAATTTTCCACTTTTTCAGGGTTTCTTGGCATATTCTGGGTCCTACAGTGTGATTTTCTTATTTTCCACTTTTTTCAAGTTTTTTCGCAATTCTGGGTCCTTCAGTGTGAATTTTTAATTTTCTACTTTTTTCAGGTTCTCTCGCCATATTTTTGGTCCTTCAGTGTGAGGTTTTAATTTTCTTATTTTTCAGGGTTTCTCGACATATTCTGTGTCCTACATCGTGTATTTTTAATTTTCCACGCTTTTCAAGTTTTTACTTCATATTCTGGGTCCTACATTGTGATTTTCTATTTTTCCACCTATTTCAGGTTTTCTCACCATATTCTGGTTCCTACAGTGTGAGTTTTGAATTTTTCTCATTTTTCAGGTTTCCTAGCCATATTCCGGATCCTTCAGTGTGAATATTTTAATTTTCCACGTTTTTCAGTATTTCTCGCCATATTCTGGGTAATACAGTGTGAATTTTTAATTTTTACATTTTTCAGGGTTTCTGGCATATTCTGGGTCTTGCAGTGTGATTTTCTCATTTTCCACTTTTTTCGAGTTTTTTCGTAATTCTGCGTCCTACAGTGTGATTTTCTCATTTTACAACTTTTTAAGGTTTTCTCGCCATATTTAGGGTCCTTCAGTGTGATTTTTTACTTTTCTAATTTTTCAGTGTTTCTCTACATATTCTGTGTCCTCCAACGTGTATTTTTAATTTTCCTCGTTTTTCAGATTTTCTCACAATATTCTGGGTTCTTCAGTGTGAATTATTAATTTTTCAAGTTTTACAGGTTTTTTCTTCATATTCTGGGTCCTACACTGTGATTTTTCTCATTTCCACGTTTTTCAGGTTTTCTTGCCATATTCCAGGTCCTTCAGTGTTAATTTTTAATTTTCCACGTTTTCAGGGTTTCTCGGCATATTCTGTGTCCTGCAGTGTGATTTTCTCATTTTTATGGTTTTTCAAGTTTTTTTGGCAATTCTGGGTCCTACAGTGTGATTATTCTCATTTTCCACCTTTATCAGGTTTTCTCGACATATTTGGGGTCTTTCAGTGTGAATTTTTAATTTTCTACTTTTTTCAGGGTTTCTCGCCATATTCTGTGTCCTTCAGTATGAGTTTTTAATTTTCCTCGTTTTTCAGGTTTTCTCGCCATATTCCGTGTCCTTCACTGTGAATTTTTTATTTTCCACATTATTCAGGTTTTTTCGTCATATTCTGGGTCTTACAATGTGATTTTCTCATTTTCCTCATTTTTCAGGTTTTTTCGCCATATTTGGGGTCTGTCAGTGTGAATTTTTAATTTTCTACTCTTTCATGGTTTCTCGCCGTATTCTGGGTCATTCAGTGTGAGTTTTTAATTTTCCTCGTTTTTCAGGTATTCTCACCATATTCTGGGTCCTTCAGTGTGAATTTTTATTTTTCCACGTTTTTCAGGTTTTTTCGTCATATTCTGGGTCCTACAGTGTGATTTTCTCATTTCCAATTTTTCAGGTTTTCTTGACATATGCCAGGTCCTTCTGTGTGAATTTTTAATTTTCCACATTTTTCAGGTTTTTTCGTCATATTCTGGGTCTTACAGTGTGACTTTCTCATTTTCCAAATTTTTCAGGTTTTCTCGACATATTTGGGGTCCTTCAGTGTGAGTTTTTAATTTTCTACTTTTTCAGGGCTTCTCTCCATATTCTTGGTCCTACAGCTTGTATTTTTAATTTTCCAGGTTTTCAGGGAATCTAGGCATATTCTGGGTCCTGCAGTGTGATTTTCTCATTTTTGAGGTTTTTCAAGTTTTTTCCCAATTCTGGGTCCCTCAATGTGATTATTCTCATTTTCCCCATTTTTCAGGTTTTCTCGCCATATTTGGGGTCCTTCAGTGTGAGTTTTTAAATTTCTACTCTTTCAGGGTTTCTCGCCATATTCTGGGTCCTTCAGTGTGAGTTTTTAATTTTCCTCGTTTTTCAGGTTTTTTCACCATATTCCGGATCCTTCAGTGTGAATTTTTAATTTTCCACCTTTTTCAGATTTTTTCTCATATTCTGGGTCCTACAGTGTGATTTTCTCATTTCCACTTTTTCAGGTTTTCTTGCCATATTCCATGTCCTTCAGTGTGAATTTTTAATTTTCCACGTTTTTTAGTATTTCTCGCCATATTCTGGGTAATGCAGTGTGAATATTTAATTTTCCACTTTTTTCATGGTTTCTCCCTTATTCTGTGTCTGACAGTGTCAATTTTTAATTTTCATGTTTTTCAATGTTTCTCGGCATATTCTGGGTCCTGCAGTGTGATTTTATTATTTTGGACGTTTTTCAAGTTTTTTCGTAATTCTGGGTCCTACAGTGTGATTTTCTCATTTTCCAACTTTTTCAGGTTTTCTGGCCATAATTGGGGTTCTTCAGTGTCAGTTTGTAATTTTCTACTTTTTTCAGGGTTTCTTGCCATATTTGGGGTCCTTCAGTGTGAGTTTTTAATTTTCTACTCTTTCAGGGTTTCTCGCCATAAACTGTGTCCTATAGTATGTATTTTTCATTTTCCACGTTTTTCAGGTTTTTTCTTCATATTCTGGGTCCTACACTGTGATTTTCTCATTTCCACGTTTTCAGGTTTTCTTGCCATATTCCAGGTCCTTCAGTGTGGATTTTTAATTTTCCACGTTTTTCAGTATTTCTCCCCATATTATGGGTAATACAGTGTGAATTTTAATTATCCACTTTTTTTCATGGTTTCTCGCCATATTCTGTGTCCAACAGTGTGAATTTTTAATTTTCACGTTTTTCAGTGTTTCTTGAAATATTCTGGGTCCTGCAGTGTGATTTTCTTATTTTCCACCTTTTTCAGGTTTTCTCCCCATATTTGGGGTCCTTCAGTGTCAGTTTGTATTTTTCTACGTTCTTCAGGGTTTCTCACCATATTCTGGATCCTACAGTGTGATTTTCTCATTTTCCACCTTTTTCAGGTTTTCTCGCCATGTTTGGGCTCCTTCACTGTGAGATTTTAATTTTCTACTTTTTTATTAACTTTTTCTCGCCATATTCTGGGTCCGTTAGTGTGAATTTTTAATTTTCAAGTTTTTCACATTTTCTCGGCATATTATGGGACCTGAAATGTGATTTTCTCATTTTCCACCTTTTTCAGGGTTTCTCGCCATATTTGGGGTCCTACAGTGTGAGTTTGTAATTTTGAACTTTTTTCAGGGTTTCTCGCCATATTCTGGGTCCTACAGCATGTATTTTTAATTTTCCACGTTTTCAGGGTTTCTGGGCAAAATCTGGGTCCTACAGTGTGATTATTCTCATTTTCCACCTTTTTCAGGTTTTCTCACCATATTCGGGGTCCTTCAGTGTGAATTTTTAATTTTCTACTTTTTTCAGGTTTTCTCGCCATATTCTGGGTCCTACAGCATGTTTTTTTAATTTTACACGTTTTCAGGGTTTCTGGGCATAATCTGGGTCCTACAGTGTGATTGTTCTCATTTTCCAACTTTTTCTGGTTTTCAAACCATATTCGGGGTCTTTCAGTGTGAATTTTTAATTTTCTACTTTTTTCAGGTTTTCTCGCCATATTCTGTGTCCTTCAGTGTGAGTTTTTTATCTTCCTCGTTTTTCAGGTTTTTCGCCATATTCCGGGTCCTTCCGTGTGATATTTTAATATTTTATCTTTTTCAGGTTTTTTCGTCATATTCTGGGTCGTACTGTGTGATTTTCTCATTTCCATGTTTTTTCAGGGTCTCTTGCCGTATTCCAGGTCCTTCAGTGTGAATTTTTTCCCACGGTTTTCAGTATTTCTCTCCATATCTGGGTAATGAAGTGTGAATTTTTAATTGTCCAGTCTTTTCATGGTTTCTCGCCATATTCTGTGTCCAATAGTGTGAATTTTTAATTTTCAGGTTTTTCATGGTTGTTCGGCATATTCTGGTTTCTCCAGTGTGATTTTCTCATTTTCCACGTTTTTCAAGTTTTTTCGTATTTTGGGTCCTACAAGTGTGACTTTCTCATTTTCGATGTTTTTCATGTTTTTGTAATTCTGGGTAATACAGTGTGATTATTCTCATTTTCTACCTTTTTCATGTTTTCGCGCCATATTCGGGATCCTTCAGTGTGAGTTTTTAATTTTCTACTTTGTTGAGGGTTTCTTGCCATATTCTCAGTGCTACAGAGTGTATTTTTAATTTTCCACGTTTCTCAGGGTTTCTCCACATATTCTGGGTCCTAAAATGTGATTTTCTCATTTACGACATTTTTCAAGTATTTTCGGAATTCTGGTTCCTACACTGTGATTATTCTCATTTTCCACATTTTTCAGGTTTTCTTGCCATATTTGGGGTCCTTAAGTGTGAGTTTTTAATTTTCTACTTTTATGAGGGTTTCTTGCCATATTCTGGGTACTACAGAGTGTATTATTAATTTTCCACCTTTCTCAGGGTTTCTTGCCATATTCTGGGTCCTACAGTGTCTGTCTGTCTCTCTGTGTGTCTGATCCCCTGGAACTGTAGATGGGCCACCATATAGTTGCTGGTAGTTGATTCCAGGTTCTCTGGAAGAGGAGACAATGCTGTTAATTGTTGAGCCCTTTCAGTGGCTCCACCTATCTTTAAATTTTTAGAAGTATATGTTAGGCTGTGTTTATGTACATCATATGCAGACCATAAGAGGGATTTAGATTCTCCAGAATCTGACACCCTGTTCTGGAGTGTCTGAAGACAGCTAGAGTGTACTTATATATAATAAATAAATAAATAAATAAATAAATAAATAAATAAATAAATAAACATTATTTTAAAAGGATAAGAAAGAAAGAAAGACCAGGCAGGCCTGCCCTCCTTATCTCTGTCTGTCTGTCTGTCTGATCCCCTGGAACTGGAGATGGGCCACCATATAGTTGATGATAGTTGATCCCATGTTCTCTGGAAGAAGAGACAATGCTGTTAATTTTTGAGCCCTTTCAGTGGCCCCACCCATCTTTAAATTTTTAGAAGTATATGTGAGGCTCTGTTTATGTACATCATATGCAGACCATAAGAGGGATTTAGATTCTCCAGAAGATGACACCCTCTTCTAGAGTATCTGAAGACAGCTACAGTGTACTTATATCTAATAAATACATAAATAAATAAATAAATAAATAAATAAATAAATAAATAAATAATTATTTTTTTTAAAGTATAAGAAAGAAAGAATGACCAGGCAGGCCTCCATCCTTATCTCTGTCAGTCTGTCTGTCTGTCTCTCTGAACCCTTGGAACTGGAGATGGGCCACCATATAGTTTCTGTTAGTTGATCCCAGGTTCTCTGGAAGAGGAGACATTGCTGTTAATTGTTGAGCCCTTTCAGTGGCTCCACCTATCTTTAAATTTTTAGAAGTATATTTTAGGCTGTGTTTATGTACATCATATGCAGACCATAAGAGGGATTTAGATTCTCCAGAATTTGACACCCTCTTCTGGAGTGTCTGAAGACAACTACAGTGTACTTATATCTAATACATAAATAAATAAATGAATAAATAAATAAATAAATAAATAAATAAATAAAAATTATTTTAAAAGGATAAGAAAGAAAGAAAGACCAGGCAGGCCTGCCCTCCTTATCTCTGTTTGTCTGTCTGATCCCCTGGAACTGGAGATGGGCCACCATATAGTTGCTGGTAGTTGATCCCAGGTTCTCTGGAAGAAGAGACAATGCTGTTAATTGTTGAGCCCTTTCAGTGGCCCCACCCATCTTAAATTTTTAGAAGTGTATGTGAATCTGTGTTTATGTCCATCTTATGCAGACCATAAGAGGGATTTATATTCTCCAGAATCTGACACCCTCTTTAGAGTGTCTGAAGACAGCTACAGTGTACTTATATCGAATAAATACATAAATAAATACATAAACATTTTTTAAAAAGGATAAGAAAGAAAGAAAAACCAGGGAGGCCTACCACCCTTGTCTGTCTGTCTCTTTGTCTGCCTGATCCCCTGGAACTGGAGATGGGCCACCATATAGTTGCTGGTAGTTGATCCCAGGTTCTCTGGAAGAGGAGACAATGCTGTTAAATGTTGAGCCCTTTCAGTGGCCCCACCCATCTTTAAATTTTTAGAAGTATATGTGAGGCTGTGTTCATGTACATCATATGTAGACACCCTCTTCTGGAGAGTCTGAAGACAGCTATAGTGTACTTATATCTAATAAATACATAAATAAATAAATAAATGAATAAATGAATAAATAAATAAATAAACATTTTTTAAAAAGGATAAGAAAGAAAGAAAAATCAGCCAGGACTGCAATCCTTATCTCTGTCTGTCTCTCTGTCTGTCTTATCCCCTGGAACTTGAGATGGGCCAACATATAGTTGCTGGTAGTTGATCCCACGTTCTCTGGAAGAAGAGACAATGCTGTTAATTGTTGAGCCCTTTCAGTGGGCCCACCCATCTTTTAATTTTTGAAAGTATATGTGAGGCTGTGTTTATGTACATCATATGCAGACCATAAGAGGGATTTAGATTCTCCAGAAGATGACACCCTCTTCTAGAGTGTCTGAAGACAGCTACAGTGTACTTATATCTAATAAATAAATAAATAAATAATAAATAAATAAATAAATATTTTTTTAAAGTATAAGAAAGAAAGAAAGACCAGGCAGGCCTCCATCCTTATCTCTGTCAGTCTGTCTGTCTGTCTGTCTGATCCCTTGGAACTGGAGATGGGCCACCATATAGTTGCTGTTAGTTGATCCCAGGTTCTCTGGAAGAGGAGACAATTCGGTTAATTGTTGAGCCCTTTCAGTGGCCCCACCCATCTTAAATTTTTAGAAGTGTATGTGAATCTGTGTTTATGTCCATCTTATGCAGACCATAAGAGGGATTTATATTCTCCAGAATCTGACACCCTCTTCTAGAGTGTCTGAAGACAGCTAGAGTGTACTTATATCGAATAAATACATAAATAAATACATAAACATTTTTTAAAAAGGATAAGAAAGAAAGAAAAACCAGGGAGGCCTACCACCCTTTTCTGTCTGTCTCTTTGTCTGCCTGATCCCCTGGAACTGGAGATGGGCCACCATATAGTTGCTGGTAGTTGATCCCAGGTTCTCTATAAGAGGAGACAATGCTGTTAATTGTTGAGCCCTTTCAGTGGCTCTACCTATCTTTAAATTTTTAGAAGTATATGTTAGGCTGTCTTTATGTACATCATATGCAGACCATAAGAGGGATTTAGATTCTCCTGAATTTGACACCCTCTTCTGGAGTGTCTGAAGACAGCTACAGTGTACTTATATATAATAAATAAATAAATAAATAAATAAATAAATAAATAAATAAATAAACATTTTTGAAAAAGGATAAGAAAGAATGTAAGACCAGGCAGGCCTGCCATCCTTATCTGTCTGTCTGTCTGTCTGTCTGTCTGATCCCCTGGAACTGGAGATGGGCCACCATATAGTTTCTGCTAGTTCATCCCAGGTTCTCTGGTAGAGGAGACAATGCTGTTAATTGTTGAGCCATTTCAGTGGCCCCACACATCTTTAAATTTTTAGAAGTATATGTGAGGCTGTGTTTATGTACATCATATGCAGACCATAAGAGGGATTTAGATTCTCCAGAATATGACACCCTCTTCTGAAGTGCCTGAAGACAGCTACAGTGTACTTATATCTAATAAATACATATATAAATAAATAAACATTTTTAAAATGTATAAGAAAGAAAGAAAAACCAGGCAGGCCTGCAATCCTTGTCTGTCTGTCTGTATGTATGTCTGTCTGATCCCCTGGAACTGGAATTGGGCCACAATATATTTGCTGGTAGTTGATCTCAGGTCCTCTGGAAGAGGAGACAATGCTGTTAATTGTTGAGCCCTTTCAGTGGCCCCAACTATCTTTAAATTTTTAGAAGTATATGTGAGGCTGTGTTTATGTACATCATATGCAGACCATAAGAGGGATATAGATTCTCCAGAATCTGACACCCTCTTCTGGAGAGTCTGAAGATAGCTACAGTGTACTTATATCTAATAAATACATAAATAAATAAATAAATAAATAAATAAATAAATAAGTAAATGAATAAATGAATAAATAAATAAATAAACATTTTTAAAAAGGATAAGAAAGAAAGAAAAATCAGGCAGTCCTGCCATTCTTATCTCTGTCTGTCTGTCTGTCTCTCTCATCCCCTGCAACTTGATATGGGCCACCATATAGTTGCTGGTAGTTGATCCCACGTTCTCTGGAAGAGGAGACAATGGTGTTAATTGTTGAGCCCATTCAGTGGGCCCACACATCTTTAAATTTTTACAAGTATATGTGAGGCTGTGTTTATGAACATCATATGCAGACCATAAGAGGGGTTTAGAATCTCCATTAGATGACACCCTCTTCTAGAGTGTCTGAAGAAAGCTACAGTGTACTTATATCTAATAAATACATAAATAAATAAATAAATAAATAAATAAACATTTTTTAAAAAATATGGGCTGGTGAGATGGCTCAGTGGGTAAGAGCACCCGACTGCTCTTCCGAAGGTCCAGAGTTCAAATCCCAGCAACCACATGGTGGCTCACAACCATCCGTAACGAGATCTGGTGCTTTCTTCTGGAGTGTCTGAAGACAGCTACAGTGTACTTACATATAATAAATAAATAAATCTAAAAAAAAAAAAAAGTATAAGAAATAAAGAAAGACCAGGCAGGCCTGCTGTCCTTATCTCTGTCTCTCTGTCTGTCTGTCTGTCTGATCCACTGGCCTGGAGATAGGCCAACATAAGGTGCTGGTAGTTGATCCCAGGTTCTCTGGTAGAGGAGACAATGCTGTTAATTGTTGAGGCCTCTCAGTGGCCCCACACATCTTTAAATTTTTAGAAGTATATGTGAGGCTGTGTTTATGTACATCATATGCAGACCATAAGAGGGATTTAGATTCTCCAGAATCTGACACACTCTTCTGGAGTGTCTGAAGACAGCTACAGTGTACTTATATCTAATAAATACATAAATAAATATATAAATAAACATTTTTTTAAAAAGGATAAGAAAGAAAGAAAGACCAGGCAGGCCTGCCATCCTTATCACTGTCTGTATGTCTGTCTGTCTGATCCCCTGGAACTGGAAATGGGCCACCATATAGTTGCTGGTAGTTGATCCCAGGTACTCTGGAAGAGGAGACAATGCTGTTAATTGTTGAGCTTTTAGAGTGGCCCCACACTTCTTTAAATTTTTAGAAGTATATGTGAGGCTGTATTTATGTACATCATATGCAGACCATAAGAGGGATTTAGATTCTCCAGAATCTTACACCCTCTTCTGGAGTGTCTGAACAGCTACAGTGTACTTATATCTAATAAATAAATAAATAAATAAATAAATAAATAAATAAATAAATAAATAAATAAACATTTTTTAAAAGGATAAGAAGAAAGAAAGACCAGGCAGGCCTGCCATCCATATCTCTGTCTGTCTGTCTGTCTGTCAATCTGATACCTGGGAACTGGAGATGGCCCACGAATAGTTGCTGGTAGTTGATCCCAGGTTCTCTGGAAGAGGAGACAATGCTGTTAATTGTTGAGCCCTTTCAATGGCGCCACCCATCTTTAAATATTTAGAAGTATATGTGAGGCTGTGTTTATGTACATCACATGCAGACCATAAGAGGGATTTAGATTCTCCAGAATCTGACACCCTCTCCTGGAGTGTCTGAAGACAGCTACAGTGTACTTATATCTAATAAATAAATAGATAAATAAATAAATAAATAAATAAATAAATAAACAAACATTTTTTTAAAAGGATAAGAACGAAAGAAAGACCAGGCAGGCCTGCCATCCATAACTCTGTCTGTCTGTCTGTCTGTCTGTCTATCTGATCCCGGGGAACTGGAGATGGACCACCATATAGTTGCTGGTAGTTGATCCAAGGTTCTCTGGAAGATGAGACAATGCTGTTAATTGTTGAGCCCTTTCAGTGGCACCACACTTCTTTAAATATTTAGAAGTATATGTGAGGCTGTGTTTATGTACATCATATTCAGATTATAAGAGGATTTAGATTCTCCACAATCTGACACCCTCTACTGGAGTGTCTGAAGACAGCTACAGTGTACTTATATATAATAAATACATAAATAAATAAATGAATAAATGAATAAATAAATAAATAAACATTTTTTAAAAAGGATAAGAAAGAAAGTAAAACCAGGCAGGCCTGCAATCCTTGTCTGTCTGGCTGTCTGTCTGATCCCCTGGAACTGGAGATGGGCCACCATATAGTTGCTGATAGTTGATCCCAGGTTCTCTGGTAGAGGAGACAATGCTGTTAATTATTGAGCCGTTTCAGTGGACCCACACATCTTTAAATTTTTAGAAGTATATGTGAGGCTGTGTTTATGTACATCATAAACAGACCATAAGAGGGATTTAGATTCTCCAGAATATGACACCCACTTCTGAAGTGTCTGAAGATAGCTACAGTGTACTTATATCTAATAAATACATATATAAATAAATAAACATTTTTAAAATGTATAAGAGAAGAAAGAAAAACCAGGCAGGCCTGCAATCCTTGTCTGTCTGTCTGTCTGTATGTCTGTCTTATCCCCTGGAACTGGAGATGGGCCACAATATAGTTGCTGGTAGTTGATCCCAGGTCCCCTGGAAGAGGAGACAATGCTGTTAATTGTTGAGCCTATTCAGTGGCCCCACCCATCTTTAAATTTTTAGAAGTATATGTGAGGCTGTGTTTATGTACATCATATGCAGACCATAAGAGGGATATAGATTCTCCAGAATCTGACACCCTCTTCTGGAGAGTCTGAAGACAGCACAGTGTACTTATATCTAATAAATTAATAAATAAATAAATAAATGAATGAATAAATAAATAAATAAACATTTTTAAAAAGGATAAGAAAGAAAGAAAAATCAGTCAGGCCTGCCATCCTTATCTCTGTCTGTCTATCTGTCTGTCTGATCCCCTGCAACTTGAGATGGGCCACCATATAGTTGCTGGTAGTTGATCACACGTTGTCTGGAAGAGGAGACAATGGTGTTAATTGTTGAGCCCTTTTAGTGGGCCCACCCATCTTTAAATTTTTAGAAGTATATGTGAGGCTGTGTTCATGTACATCATATGCAGACCATAAGAGGGATATAGATTCTCCAGAATCTGACACCCTCTTCGGGATTGTTTGAAGACAGCTACAGTGTACTTTTATCTAATAAATACATACTTAAATTAATAAACATTTTTTAAAAAGGATAAGAAAGAATGAAAGACCAGGTAGGCCTGCCATCCTTAACTCTATCTGTCTGTATGTCTGTCTGTCTGTCTGAACCCCTGGAACTGGAGATGGGCCACCATATAGTTGCTGGTAGTTGATCCCAGGTTCTCTATAAGAGGAGACAATGCTGTTAATTGTTGATCCTTTTCATTGGCCCCACACATCTTTAAATTTTTAGAAGTAAATGTGAGGCTGTGTTTATGTACATCATATGCATACCATAAGAGGGATTTACATTCTCCAGAATCTGACACCCTCCTCTGGAGTGTCTAAAGAAAGCTACAGTGTACTTATATCTAAGAAATACATAAATAAATAAATAAATATTTTTTGAAAAGGTTAAGAAAGAAAGAAAGACCAGGCAGGCCTGACATCCTTATCTCTGTCTGTCTGTCTGTCTGTCTGATCCCCTGGAACTGGAGATGGGCCACCTTGTAGGTGCTGGTAGTTGATCCCAGTTTCTCTGGAAGAGGAGACAATGCTGTTAATTGTTGAGCCATTTCAGTGGCCCCACCCATTTTTAATTTTTAGAAGTATATGTGAGGCTGTGTTTATGTAAATCATATTCAGACCATAAGAGGGATTTAGATTCTCCAGAATCTGACACCCTCTTCTGGAGTGTCTGAAGACAGCTACAGTGTCTTATATCTAATACATAAATAAATAAATAAATAAATAAATAAATAAATAAATAAATAAATAAACATTTTTTAAACCGGATAAGAAAGAAAGAAAGACCAGGCAGGGTTGCCATCCTTATCTCTGTCTCTCTGTCTGTCTGTCTGTCTGATCCACTGGAACTGGAGATGGGCCACCATAAGGTGCTGGTAGTTTATCCCAGGTTCTCTGAAAGAGGAGACAATGCTGTTAATTGTTGAGCCCTCTCAGTGGCCCCACACATCTTTAAATTTTTAGAAGTATATGTGAGGCTGTGTTTATGTACATCATATGCAGACCATAAGAGGGATTTAGATTCTCCAGAATCTGACACCCTCTTCTGAAGTGTCTGAAGACAGCTACAGTGTACTTATATCTAATAAATATATAAATAAAAATATAAATAAACATTTTTTTAAAAAGGATAAGAAAGAAAGAAAGACCAGGCAGGCCTGCCATCCTTAGCACTGTCTGTATGTCTGTCTGTCTGATCCCCTGGAACTGGAGATGGGCCACCATATAGTTGCTGGTAGTTGATCCCAGGTACTCTGGAAGAGGAGACAATGCTGTTAATTGTTGAGCTTTTAGAGTGGACCCACCCTTCTTTAAATTTTTAGAAGTATATGTGAGGCTGTGTTTATGTACATCATATGCAGACCTTAAGAGGGATTTAGATTCTCCAGAATCTGAAACCCTCTTCTGGAGTGTCTGAACAGCTACAGTGTACTTATATCTACTAAATACATACATAAATAAATAAATAAATAAATAAATAAATAAATAAATAAGTAAATGAATAAATGAATAAATAAATAAATAAACATTTTTAAAAAGGATAAGAAAGAAAGAAAAATCAGGCAGTCCTGCCATTCTTATCTCTGTCTGTCTGTCTGTCTCTCTCATCCCCTGCAACTTGAGATGGGCCACCATATAGTTGCTGGTAGTTGATCCCACGTTCTCTGGAAGAGGAGACAATGGTGTTAATTGTTGAGCCCTTTCAGTGGGCCCACACATCTTTAAATTTTTACAAGTATATGTGAGGCTGTGTTTATGAACATCATATGCAGACCATAAGAGGGGTTTAGAATCTCCATTAGATGACACCCTCTTCTAGAGTGTCTGAAAAAAGCTACAGTGTACTTATATCTAATAAATACATAAATAAATAAATAAATAAATAAACATTTTTTTAAAAATATGGGCTGGTGAGATGGCTCAGTGGGTAAGAGCACCCGACTGCTCTTCCGAAGGTCCAGAGTTCAAATCCCAGCAACCACATGGTGGCTCACAACCATCCGTAACGAGATCTGGTGCTTTCTTCTGGAGTGTCTGAAGACAGCTACAGTGTACTTACATATAATAAATAAATAAATCTAAAAAAAAAAAAAAAAAGTATAAGAAATAAAGAAAGACCAGGCAGGCCTGCTGTCCTTATCTCTGTCTCTCTGTCTGTCTGTATGTCTGATCCACTGGCCTGGAGATAGGCCAACATAAGGTGCTGGTAGTTGATCCCAGGTTCTCTGGTAGAGGAGACAATGCTGTTAATTGTTGAGGCCTCTCAGTGGCCCCACACATCTTTAAATTTTTAGAAGTATATGTGAGGCTGTGTTTATGTACATCATATGCAGACCATAAGAGGGATTTAGATTCTCCAGAATCTGACACACTCTTCTGGAGTGTCTGAAGACAGCTACAGTGTACTTATATCTAATAAATACATAAATAAATATATAAATAAACATTTTTTTAAAAAGGATAAGAAAGAAAGAAAGACCAGGCAGGCCTGCCATCCTTATCACTGTCTGTATGTCTGTCTGTCTGATCCCCTGGAACTGGAAATGGGCCACCATATAGTTGCTGGTAGTTGATCCCAGGTACTCTGGAAGAGGAGACAATGCTGTTAATTGTTGAGCTTTTAGAGTGGCCCCACACTTCTTTAAATTTTTAGAAGTATATGTGAGGCTGTATTTATGTACATCATATGCAGACCATAAGAGGGATTTAGATTCTCCAGAATCTTACACCCTCTTCTGGAGTGTCTGAACAGCTACAGTGTACTTATATCTAATAAATAAATAAATAAATAAATAAATAAATAAATAAATAAATAAATAAATAAACATTTTTTAAAAGGATAAGAAGAAAGAAAGACCAGGCAGGCCTGCCATCCATATCTCTGTCTGTCTGTCTGTCTGTCAATCTGATACCTGGGAACTGGAGATGGCCCACGAATAGTTGCTGGTAGTTGATCCCAGGTTCTCTGGAAGAGGAGACAATGCTGTTAATTGTTGAGCCCTTTCAATGGCGCCACCCATCTTTAAATATTTAGAAGTATATGTGAGGCTGTGTTTATGTACATCACATGCAGACCATAAGAGGGATTTAGATTCTCCAGAATCTGACACCCTCTCCTGGAGTGTCTGAAGACAGCTACAGTGTACTTATATCTAATAAATAAATAGATAAATAAATAAATAAATAAATAAATAAATAAACAAACATTTTTTAAAAAGGATAAGAACGAAAGAAAGACCAGGCAGGCCTGCCATCCATAACTCTGTCTGTCTGTCTGTCTGTCTGTCTATCTGATCCCGGGGAACTGGAGATGGACCACCATATAGTTGCTGGTAGTTGATCCAAGGTTCTCTGGAAGATGAGACAATGCTGTTAATTGTTGAGCCCTTTCAGTGGCACCACACTTCTTTAAATATTTAGAAGTATATGTGAGGCTGTGTTTATGTACATCATATTCAGATTATAAGAGGATTTAGATTCTCCACAATCTGACACCCTCTACTGGAGTGTCTGAAGACAGCTACAGTGTACTTATATATAATAAATACATAAATAAATAAATGAATAAATGAATAAATAAATAAATAAACATTTTTTAAAAAGGATAAGAAAGAAAGTAAAACCAGGCAGGCCTGCAATCCTTGTCTGTCTGGCTGTCTGTCTGATCCCCTGGAACTGGAGATGGGCCACCATATAGTTGCTGATAGTTGATCCCAGGTTCTCTGGTAGAGGAGACAATGCTGTTAATTATTGAGCCGTTTCAGTGGACCCACACATCTTTAAATTTTTAGAAGTATATGTGAGGCTGTGTTTATGTACATCATAAACAGACCATAAGAGGGATTTAGATTCTCCAGAATATGACACCCACTTCTGAAGTGTCTGAAGATAGCTACAGTGTACTTATATCTAATAAATACATATATAAATAAATAAACATTTTTAAAATGTATAAGAGAAGAAAGAAAAACCAGGCAGGCCTGCAATCCTTGTCTGTCTGTCTGTCTGTATGTCTGTCTTATCCCCTGGAACTGGAGATGGGCCACAATATAGTTGCTGGTAGTTGATCCCAGGTCCCCTGGAAGAGGAGACAATGCTGTTAATTGTTGAGCCTATTCAGTGGCCCCACCCATCTTTAAATTTTTAGAAGTATATGTGAGGCTGTGTTTATGTACATCATATGCAGACCATAAGAGGGATATAGATTCTCCAGAATCTGACACCCTCTTCTGGAGAGTCTGAAGACAGCACAGTGTACTTATATCTAATAAATTAATAAATAAATAAATAAATGAATGAATAAATAAATAAATAAACATTTTTAAAAAGGATAAGAAAGAAAGAAAAATCAGTCAGGCCTGCCATCCTTATCTCTGTCTGTCTATCTGTCTGTCTGATCCCCTGCAACTTGAGATGGGCCACCATATAGTTGCTGGTAGTTGATCACACGTTGTCTGGAAGAGGAGACAATGGTGTTAATTGTTGAGCCCTTTTAGTGGGCCCACCCATCTTTAAATTTTTAGAAGTATATGTGAGGCTGTGTTCATGTACATCATATGCAGACCATAAGAGGGATATAGATTCTCCAGAATCTGACACCCTCTTCGGGATTGTTTGAAGACAGCTACAGTGTACTTTTATCTAATAAATACATACTTAAATTAATAAACATTTTTTAAAAAGGATAAGAAAGAATGAAAGACCAGGTAGGCCTGCCATCCTTAACTCTATCTGTCTGTATGTCTGTCTGTCTGTCTGAACCCCTGGAACTGGAGATGGGCCACCATATAGTTGCTGGTAGTTGATCCCAGGTTCTCTATAAGAGGAGACAATGCTGTTAATTGTTGATCCTTTTCATTGGCCCCACACATCTTTAAATTTTTAGAAGTAAATGTGAGGCTGTGTTTATGTACATCATATGCATACCATAAGAGGGATTTACATTCTCCAGAATCTGACACCCTCCTCTGGAGTGTCTAAAGAAAGCTACAGTGTACTTATATCTAAGAAATACATAAATAAATAAATAAATAAATATTTTTTGAAAAGGTTAAGAAAGAAAGAAAGACCAGGCAGGCCTGACATCCTTATCTCTGTCTGTCTGTCTGTCTGTCTGATCCCCTGGAACTGGAGATGGGCCACCTTGTAGGTGCTGGTAGTTGATCCCAGGTTCTCTGGAAGAGGAGACAATGCTGTTAATTGTTGAGCCATTTCAGTGGCCCCACCCATTTTTAATTTTTAGAAGTATATGTGAGGCTGTGTTTATGTAAATCATATTCAGACCATAAGAGGGATTTAGATTCTCCAGAATCTGACACCCTCTTCTGGAGTGTCTGAAGACAGCTACAGTGTCTTATATCTAATACATAAATAAATAAATAAATAAATAAATAAATAAATAAATAAATAAACATTTTTTAAACCGGATAAGAAAGAAAGAAAGACCAGGCAGGGTTGCCATCCTTATCTCTGTCTCTCTGTCTGTCTGTCTGTCTGATCCACTGGAACTGGAGATGGGCCACCATAAGGTGCTGGTAGTTTATCCCAGGTTCTCTGAAAGAGGAGACAATGCTGTTAATTGTTGAGCCCTCTCAGTGGCCCCACACATCTTTAAATTTTTAGAAGTATATGTGAGGCTGTGTTTATGTACATCATATGCAGACCATAAGAGGGATTTAGATTCTCCAGAATCTGACACCCTCTTCTGAAGTGTCTGAAGACAGCTACAGTGTACTTATATCTAATAAATATATAAATAAAAATATAAATAAACATTTTTTTAAAAAGGATAAGAAAGAAAGAAAGACCAGGCAGGCCTGCCATCCTTAGCACTGTCTGTATGTCTGTCTGTCTGATCCCCTGGAACTGGAGATGGGCCACCATATAGTTGCTGGTAGTTGATCCCAGGTACTCTGGAAGAGGAGACAATGCTGTTAATTGTTGAGCTTTTAGAGTGGACCCACCCTTCTTTAA
Organism: Mus caroli; assembly: GCF_978045245.1. Lineage (NCBI taxonomy): Eukaryota > Metazoa > Chordata > Mammalia > Rodentia > Muridae > Mus > Mus caroli. Next base: position 44,301 of record NW_028227382.1, on the reverse strand, counting down.
ATTTTTAGAAGTATATGTGAGGCTGTGTTTATGTACATCATATGCAGACCTTAAGAGGGATTTAGATTCTCCAGAATCTGAAACCCTCTTCTGGAGTGTCTGAACAGCTACAGTGTACTTATATCTACTAAATACATACATAAATAAATAAATAAATAAATAAATAAATAAGTAAATGAATAAATGAATAAATAAATAAATAAACATTTTTAAAAAGGATAAGAAAGAAAGAAAAATCAGGCAGTCCTGCCATTCTTATCTCTGTCTGTCTGTCTGTCTCTCTCATCCCCTGCAACTTGAGATGGGCCACCATATAGTTGCTGGTAGTTGATCCCACGTTCTCTGGAAGAGGAGACAATGGTGTTAATTGTTGAGCCCTTTCAGTGGGCCCACACATCTTTAAATTTTTACAAGTATATGTGAGGCTGTGTTTATGAACATCATATGCAGACCATAAGAGGGGTTTAGAATCTCCATTAGATGACACCCTCTTCTAGAGTGTCTGAAAAAAGCTACAGTGTACTTATATCTAATAAATACATAAATAAATAAATAAATAAATAAATAAACATTTTTTTAAAAATATGGGCTGGTGAGATGGCTCAGAGGGTAAGAGCACCCGACTGCTCTTCCGAAGGTCCAGAGTTCAAATCCCAGCAACCACATGGTGGCTCACAACCATCCGTAACGAGATCTGGTGCTTTCTTCTGGAGTGTCTGAAGACAGCTACAGTGTACTTACATATAATAAATAAATAAATCTAAAAAAAAAAAAAAAAAGTATAAGAAATAAAGAAAGACCAGGCAGGCCTGCTGTCCTTATCTCTGTCTCTCTGTCTGTCTGTCTGTCTGATCCACTGGCCTGGAGATAGGCCAACATAAGGTGCTGGTAGTTGATCCCAGGTTCTCTGGTAGAGGAGACAATGCTGTTAATTGTTGAGGCCTCTCAGTGGCCCCACACATCTTTAAATTTTTAGAAGTATATGTGAGGCTGTGTTTATGTACATCATATGCAGACCATAAGAGGGATTTAGATTCTCCAGAATCTGACACACTCTTCTGGAGTGTCTGAAGACAGCTACAGTGTACTTATATCTAATAAATACATAAATAAATATATAAATAAACATTTTTTTAAAAAGGATAAGAAAGAAAGAAAGACCAGGCAGGCCTGCCATCCTTATCACTGTCTGTATGTCTGTCTGTCTGATCCCCTGGAACTGGAAATGGGCCACCATATAGTTGCTGGTAGTTGATCCCAGGTACTCTGGAAGAGGAGACAATGCTGTTAATTGTTGAGCTTTTAGAGTGGCCCCACACTTCTTTAAATTTTTAGAAGTATATGTGAGGCTGTATTTATGTACATCATATGCAGACCATAAGAGGGATTTAGATTCTCCAGAATCTTACACCCTCTTCTGGAGTGTCTGAACAGCTACAGTGTACTTATATCTAATAAATAAATAAATAAATAAATAAATAAATAAATAAATAAATAAATAAATAAATAAATAAATAAACATTTTTTAAAAGGATAAGAAGAAAGAAAGACCAGGCAGGCCTGCCATCCATATCTCTGTCTGTCTGTCTGTCTGTCAATCTGATACCTGGGAACTGGAGATGGCCCACGAATAGTTGCTGGTAGTTGATCCCAGGTTCTCTGGAAGAGGAGACAATGCTGTTAATTGTTGAGCCCTTTCAATGGCGCCACCCATCTTTAAATATTTAGAAGTATATGTGAGGCTGTGTTTATGTACATCACATGCAGACCATAAGAGGGATTTAGATTCTCCAGAATCTGACACCCTCTCCTGGAGTGTCTGAAGACAGCTACAGTGTACTTATATCTAATAAATAAATAGATAAATAAATAAATAAATAAATAAATAAATAAATAAACAAACATTTTTTAAAAAGGATAAGAACGAAAGAAAGACCAGGCAGGCCTGCCATCCATAACTCTGTCTGTCTGTCTGTCTGTCTGTCTATCTGATCCCGGGGAACTGGAGATGGACCACCATATAGTTGCTGGTAGTTGATCCAAGGTTCTCTGGAAGATGAGACAATGCTGTTAATTGTTGAGCCCTTTCAGTGGCACCACACTTCTTTAAATTTTAGAAGTATATGTGAGGCTGTGTTTATGTACATCATATTCAGATTATAAGAGGATTTAGATTCTCCACAATCTGACACCCTCTACTGGAGTGTCTGAAGACAGCTACAGTGTACTTATATATAATAAATACATAAATAAATAAATGAATAAATGAATAAATAAATAAATAAACATTTTTTAAAAAGGATAAGAAAGAAAGTAAAACCAGGCAGGCCTGCAATCCTTGTCTGTCTGGCTGTCTGTCTGATCCCCTGGAACTGGAGATGGGCCACCATATAGTTGCTGATAGTTGATCCCAGGTTCTCTGGTAGAGGAGACAATGCTGTTAATTATTGAGCCGTTTCAGTGGACCCACACATCTTTAAATTTTTAGAAGTATATGTGAGGCTGTGTTTATGTACATCATAAACAGACCATAAGAGGGATTTAGATTCTCCAGAATATGACACCCACTTCTGAAGTGTCTGAAGATAGCTACAGTGTACTTATATCTAATAAATACATATATAAATAAATAAACATTTTTAAAATGTATAAGAGAAGAAAGAAAAACCAGGCAGGCCTGCAATCCTTGTCTGTCTGTCTGTCTGTATGTCTGTCTTATCCCCTGGAACTGGAGATGGGCCACAATATAGTTGCTGGTAGTTGATCCCAGGTCCCCTGGAAGAGGAGACAATGCTGTTAATTGTTGAGCCTATTCAGTGGCCCCACCCATCTTTAAATTTTTAGAAGTATATGTGAGGCTGTGTTTATGTACATCATATGCAGACCATAAGAGGGATATAGATTCTCCAGAATCTGACACCCTCTTCTGGAGAGTCTGAAGACAGCACAGTGTACTTATATCTAATAAATTAATAAATAAATAAATAAATGAATGAATAAATAAATAAATAAACATTTTTAAAAAGGATAAGAAAGAAAGAAAAATCAGTCAGGCCTGCCATCCTTATCTCTGTCTGTCTATCTGTCTGTCTGATCCCCTGCAACTTGAGATGGGCCACCATATAGTTGCTGGTAGTTGATCACACGTTGTCTGGAAGAGGAGACAATGGTGTTAATTGTTGAGCCCTTTTAGTGGGCCCACCCATCTTTAAATTTTTAGAAGTATATGTGAGGCTGTGTTCATGTACATCATATGCAGACCATAAGAGGGATATAGATTCTCCAGAATCTGACACCCTCTTCGGGATTGTTTGAAGACAGCTACAGTGTACTTTTATCTAATAAATACATACTTAAATTAATAAACATTTTTTAAAAAGGATAAGAAAGAATGAAAGACCAGGTAGGCCTGCCATCCTTAACTCTATCTGTCTGTATGTCTGTCTGTCTGTCTGAACCCCTGGAACTGGAGATGGGCCACCATATAGTTGCTGGTAGTTGATCCCAGGTTCTCTATAAGAGGAGACAATGCTGTTAATTGTTGATCCTTTTCATTGGCCCCACACATCTTTAAATTTTTAGAAGTAAATGTGAGGCTGTGTTTATGTACATCATATGCATACCATAAGAGGGATTTACATTCTCCAGAATCTGACACCCTCCTCTGGAGTGTCTAAAGAAAGCTACAGTGTACTTATATCTAAGAAATACATAAATAAATAAATAAATATTTTTTGAAAAGGTTAAGAAAGAAAGAAAGACCAGGCAGGCCTGACATCCTTATCTCTGTCTGTCTGTCTGTCTGTCTGATCCCCTGGAACTGGAGATGGGCCACCTTGTAGGTGCTGGTAGTTGATCCCAGGTTCTCTGGAAGAGGAGACAATGCTGTTAATTGTTGAGCCATTTCAGTGGCCCCACCCATTTTTAATTTTTAGAAGTATATGTGAGGCTGTGTTTATGTAAATCATATTCAGACCATAAGAGGGATTTAGATTCTCCAGAATCTGACACCCTCTTCTGGAGTGTCTGAAGACAGCTACAGTGTCTTATATCTAATACATAAATAAATAAATAAATAAATAAATAAATAAATAAATAAATAAATAAACATTTTTTAAACCGGATAAGAAAGAAAGAAAGACCAGGCAGGGTTGCCATCCTTATCTCTGTCTCTCTGTCTGTCTGTCTGTCTGATCCACTGGAACTGGAGATGGGCCACCATAAGGTGCTGGTAGTTTATCCCAGGTTCTCTGAAAGAGGAGACAATGCTGTTAATTGTTGAGCCCTCTCAGTGGCCCCACACATCTTTAAATTTTTAGAAGTATATGTGAGGCTGTGTTTATGTACATCATATGCAGACCATAAGAGGGATTTAGATTCTCCAGAATCTGACACCCTCTTCTGAAGTGTCTGAAGACAGCTACAGTGTACTTATATCTAATAAATATATAAATAAAAATATAAATAAACATTTTTTTAAAAAGGATAAGAAAGAAAGAAAGACCAGGCAGGCCTGCCATCCTTAGCACTGTCTGTATGTCTGTCTGTCTGATCCCCTGGAACTGGAGATGGGCCACCATATAGTTGCTGGTAGTTGATCCCAGGTACTCTGGAAGAGGAGACAATGCTGTTAATTGTTGAGCTTTTAGAGTGGACCCACCCTTCTTTAAATTTTTAGAAGTATATGTGAGGCTGTGTTTATGTACATCATATGCAGACCATAAGAGGGATTTAGATTCTCCAGAATCTGAAACCCTCTTCTGGAGTGTCTGAACAGCTACAGTGTACTTATATCTACTAAAAACATAAATAAATAAATAAATAAATAAATAAATAAATAAATAAATAAATAAACATTTTTTAAAAAGGATAAGAAAGAAAGAAAGACCAGGCAGGCCTGCCATCCATATCTCTGCCTGTCTGTCTGTCTGTCTATCTGATCCCCGGGAACTGGAGATGGGCCACCATATAGTTGCTGGTAGTTGATCCAAGGTTCTCTGGAAGAGGAGACAATGCTGTTAATTGTTGAGCCCTTTCAGTGGCCCCACACTTCTTTAAATTTTAGAAGTATATGTGAGGCTGTGTTTATGTACATCATATTCAGATTATAAGAGGATTTAGATTCTCCAGAATCTGACATCCTCTACTGGAGTGTCTGAAGACAGCTACAGTGTACTTATATATAATAAATAAATAAATAAATAAATAAATAAATAAATAAACATTTTTTAAAAAGGATAAGAAAGAAAGTAAGACCAGGCAGGCCTACCATCCTTATCTCTGTCTGTCTGTCTGTCTGTCTGTCTGATCCCCTGGAACTGGAGATGGGCCACCATATAGTTGCTGGTAGTTGATCCAAAGTTCTCTGGGAGAGGAGACAATGCTCTTAATTGTTGAGCCCTTTCAGTGGCCCCACACTTCTTTAAATATTTAGAAGTATATGTGAGGCTGTGTTTATGTACATCATATTCAGATTATAAGAGGATTTAGAGTCTCCAGAATCTGACACCCTCTACTGGATTGTCTGAAGACAGCTACAGTGTACTCATATATAATAAATAAGTAAATAAATAAATAAATAAATAAATAAATAAATAAACATTTTTTAAAAAGGATAAGAAAGAAAATAAGACCAGGCAGACCTGCCATCCTTATCTCTGTCTGTCTGTCTGTCTGTCTGTCTGATCCCCTGGAACTGGAGATGGGCTACCATATAGTTGCTGGTAGTTGATCCCAGGTTCTCTGGAAGAGGAGACAATGCTGTTAATTGTTGAGCCCTATCAGTGGCCCTACCCATCTTTAAATTTTTAGAAGTGTATGTGAGGCTGTGTTTATGTACATCATATGCAGACCATAAGAGGGATTTAGATTCATCAGAATCTGACACCCTCTTCTGGAGTGTCTGAAGACAGCTACAGTGTACTTATATCTAATAAATACATAAATAAATAAAAATTTTTTAAAAAGGATAAGAAAGAAAGAAAGACCAGGCAGGCCTGCCATCCTTATCCTTGTCTGTCTGTCTGTCTGTCTGATCCCCTGGGAGTGGAGATGGGCCACCATATAGTTGCAGGTAGTTGATCCCAGTTTCTCTGTAAGAGGAGACAATGCTGTTAATTGCTGAGCCCTTTCAGTGCCCCCCCCCCACCTTTAAATTTTAAGAAGTAAATGTGAGGCTGTGTTTATGTACATCATATGGAGACCATAAGAGGGATTTAGATTCTCCAGAATCTGACACCCTCTTCTGGAGTGTCTGAAGACAGCTACAGTGTACGTATATCTAATAAATACATAAATAAATAAATAAGTAAATAAATAAATAAATAAATAAACAAACATTTTTTAAAAGGGATAAGAAAGAAAGAAAAACCAGGCAGGCCTGCCATCCTTGTCTGTCTTTCTCTCTGTCTGTCTGTCTTGCCTAGCCCCTTGAGTAGCCTAGCCTAGTCCCTTGCCTTGACTATCCCAGCCCCTTGCCTAGCCTAGCCTAGCCCAGCCCTGCCTTGCCTAGCCCTGCCTATCCCTGTCTTTAACCAGGCTGGCCTCGAACTCAGAAACTGACTGCCTCTGCCTCCAGAGTGCTCTCATTAAGAGCTCGAGCCACCACTGACTGTTGGGTTTTCTAAGTCTTACATAGGTATGCTCTGTTTCTCAGCTGTGAAACCCTAATTAACACATGTAGTCTGTCCTAGGTCAGCCATAGCTACAGACTGAGGCCTTTTCTAAAACAAAACAAAAGAAAACAAAAAATAGAAATAATAAAATAAATAAATTAAGCAACCACATGATATCTTTTCTTTCTTTCAATGATACTCAGAGCTTGAAGCAGTTCACCCATGAGACCTCAGCTCCGGACATTGAGGCTCTTTCCCTAACAAGTATTATGGCTGAACCTGAGGGCTTCTACTGCTGATTTGTGTCCCCCACTTTCAAAAAATAGTTGTTTTCAAAGGCTGCAGGTTCTTAGCCCTGTTCCTTGTTACAGTTGAGTCACAGCCCTGAAAGTTCAGTGGTAGTTAAAGGCACTGAGAAGGGCTTCCTATAGACATCAAAGACCAAGTCTTTGTTTTTAAAAAGTTAATCTGGATTCCCCCACCCCCTGGCATCCTTAGAATTCCTAGAAAGGAAGGCAGGGACCTGGGCAGAAGGGTTCAAGGCTACTGGTGTTTGTAAGTGGTAACAGAAAGCTTTCTCTTGTTGGTACCCTACCCCAAGTTACAATGTCACTTCTTTTTCCTAGTTGTTGTTTTGTCGGTTTGTATTCTCAACATAGACCCTTTTCCTTCCTAACCTTGGCTGTCCTGAACCTTACTGTCCTTGAACTCAGTGATTTGCCTGTGTTGCTGGGATGAAACTGTGAGCTACCATCCAGAAGGAAGCAACCTGCTGAGGTTAGATTGGGGTCTTTTCCATTTTCCTCTATGAACATGCATATGGCAGGCCTGTTCTTTCTTTTTTACTTTTACTTTTCTTTTTAAAGATTTATTTATTTATTATATTTAAGTATGCTGTAGCTATCTTCAGACAGTCCAGAAGAGGGTGTCAGATTCTGAAGAATCTAAATCATTCTTATTGTCTGCATATGATGTATATAAACACAGCCTCACATATACTCAAAAAAAAAGAAAAAAAAGAAAAAAGATGTGGCTACAGAGAGGGCTCAACAATTAAGAGCATTGTCTCCTCTTCCAGAGAACCTGGGCTCAATTACCAGTATTATATATGGTGGCCCATCTCCAGTTCCAGGGGATCTAATACTCTGTTCTGGAGTCTGTGGGCACAGCATACACATGCAAAACATTCTTACACAATCATTGAGAGAGGAGAGAGAGTGGTTGAGAGAGAGGGGAGGTAATCATACCTCCTGACGAGTTTTAAGACCTGAGCTTCATCACTCACACAAATAAATAAATGCAAAATATTTTTTTATAAATAAACTCTGCCATTGCCCTTTAAAAATTCCTAGAAAACAAGTTTTATAAGCAACAGTTATATTTACTATATCTAAAGGACAGTCATGAGCATATTCTATAAATAGAAAAAGGCCTGTTAGTCTTAGAAATGGAAAAGACAAACCAAGGAAGGTTTGCAATTACATAATGAGGCACCTAGGCCAGCTCTAAGGTTGGAAATAAGACTCGAGAATAGGATACACCTGAAGACAGCCAGCCGTTGTTTTTTGTTTTGGAGGCTGAAAGGATACACCTGAAGACAGCCAATGCTGTGTGATGGTGATCTGGTATTTTTTTTTTTTAATTTTTAAAAACTTTAACACTTTTTATAAAACTTTTATAAAAACTTTTTATTATGAACTTTTCTTTCTTTCTTTCTTTCTTTCCTCACCCTAGCCCCTACCCTAGCCCTGTCTTTCACCAGGGTGGCCTCGAACTCAGAAACTGACTGCCTCTGCCTACAGAGTGCTCTCATTAAGAGCTTGAGCCACCACTGAATGTAGGGTTTTCTAAGCCTTACCTTGCTCTTGGTGTCTGTTCTCAGCTGTGAAACCCTAATTAACACAAGTAGGCAGTCCTGGGTCAGCCAGAGTATAGACTGAGGACTTCTCTAAAAACAAATAAAACAAAACAAAACAACAAATAGAAATAATAAAATACATAAATTAAGCAACCACAGCATAGCTTTTCTCTATCTAGGTGGTACTCAGAAATTCCAGCAGTTGGCCTGTGACACCTCAGCTCAGTATATGTGAGGCTGTGTTTATGTACATCCTATGCAGACCATAAGAGGGATTTACATTCTCCAGAATCTGACACCCTCCTCTGGAGTGTCTAAAGAAAGCTACAGTGTACTTATATCTAAGAAATACAAAAATAAATAAATAAATAAATAAATAAATATTTTTTAAAAAGGATAAGAAAGAAAGAAAGACCAGGCAGGCCTGCCATCCTTATCTCTCTCTGTCTGTCTGTCTGTCTGGGCTCCTGGAACTGGAGATGGGCCACCTTGTAGGTGCTGGTATTTGATCCCAGGTTCTCTGGAAGAGGAGATAATGCTGTTAATTGTTGAGCCCTTTCAGTGGCCCCACCCATTTTTAATTTTTAGAAGTATATGTGAGGCTGTGTTTATGTACATCATATTCAAACCATAAGAGGGATTTAGATTCTCCAGAATCTGACACCCTCTTCTGGAGTGTCTGAAGACGGCTACAGTGTACTTATATCTAATAAATACATAAATAAATAAATAAATAAATAAATAAATAAATAAATAAACATTTTTTAAAAAGTAAAAGAAACAAAGAAAGACCAGGCAGGCCTGCCATCCTTATCGCTGTCTCTCTGTCTGTCTGTCTGTCTGATCCACTGGAACTGGAGATGGGCCACCATAAGGTGCTGGTAGTTTATCCCAGGTTCTCTGAAAGAGGAGACAATGCTGTTAATTGTTGAGCCCTCTCACTGGCCCCACACATCTTTAAATTTTTAGAAGTATATGTGAGGCTGTGTTTATGTACATCATATGAAGACCATAAGAGGGATTTAGATTCTCCAGAATCTGACACCTTCTCCTGGATTGTCTGAAGACAGCTACAGTGTACTTATATCTAATACATAAATAAATAAATAAATAAATAAATAAATAAATAAATAAATAAACATTTTTTAAAAGGATAAGAAAGGAAGAAAGACCAGGCAGGTCTGCCATCCTTATCACTGTCTGTATGTCTGTCTGTTTGATCCCCTGGAACTGGAGATGGGCCACCATATAGTTGCTGGTAATTGATCCCAGGTACTCTGGAGGAGACAATGCTGTTAATTGTTGAGCTTTTAGAGTGGCCCTACCCTTCTTTAAATTTTTAGAAGTATATGTGAGGCTGTGTTTATGTACATCATATGCAGACCATAAGAGGGATTTAGATTCTCCAGAATCTGACACCCTCTTCTGGAGTGTCTGAACAGCTACAGTGTACTTATATCTAATAAATAAATAAATAAATAAATAAATAAATAAATAAATAAATAAATAAATATTTTTTAAAAAGGATAAGACAGAAAGAAAGACCAGGCAGGCCTGCCATCCATATATCTGTCTGTCTGTCTGTCTGTCTATCTGATCCCTGGGAACTGGAGATGGGCCACGAATAGTTGCTGGTAGTTGATCCAAGGTTCTCTGGAAGAGGAGACAATGCTGTTAATTGTTGAGCCCTTTCAGTGGCCCCACACTTCTTTAAATATTTAGAAGTATATGTGAGGCTGTGTTTATGTACATCATATTCAGATTATAAGAGGATTTAGATTCTCCAGAATCTGACACCCTCTCCTGGAGTGTCTGAAGACAGCTACAGTGTACTTATATATAATAAATACATAAATAAATAAATAAATAAATAAATAAACATTTTTAAAAAAGGATAAGAAAGAAAGTAAGACCAGGCAGGCCTGCCATCCTTATCTCTGTCTGTCTGTCTGTCTGTCTGATCCCCTGGAACTGGAGATGGGCCACCATATAGTTGCTGGTAGTTGATCCCAGGTTCTCTGGAAGAGGAGACAATGCTGTTAATTGTTGAGCGCTTTCAGTGGCCCCACCCATCCTTAAATTTTTAGTAGTATATGTGAGGCTGTGTTTATGTACATCATATGCAGACCATAAGAGGGATTTAGATTCTCCAGAATCTGACACCCTCTTCTGGAGTGTCTGAACAGCTACAGTGTACTTATATATACTAAATACATGAATAAATAAATAAATAAACATTTTTTTAAAAAGGATAAGAAAGAAAGAAAAACCAGGCAGGCCTGCCATCCTTAGCACTGTCTGTATGTCTGTCTGTCTGATCCCCTGGAACTGGAGATGGGCCACCATATAGTTGCTGGTAGTTGATCCCAGGTACTCTGGAAGAGGAGACAATGCTGTTAATTGTTGAGCTTTTAGAGTGGCCCCACCCTTCTTTAAATTTTTAGAAGTATATGTGAGGCTGTGTTTATGTACATCATATGCAGACCATAAGAGGGATTTAGATTCTCCAGAATCTGACACCCTCTTCTGGAGTGTCTGAACAGCTACAGTGTACTTATATCTACTAAATAAATAAATAAATAAATAAATAAACATTTTTTTAAAAAGGATAAGAAAGAAGAAAGACCAGGCAGGCCTGCCATCCATATCTCTGCCTGTCTGTCTGTCTGTCTATCTGATCCCCGGGAACTGGAGATGGGCCACCATATAGTTTCTGGTAGTTGATCCAAGGTTCTCTGGAAGAGGAGACAATGCTCTTAATTGTTGAGCCCTTTCAGTGGCCCCACACTTCTTTAAATATTTAGAAGTATATGTGAGGCTGTGTTTATGTACATCATATTCAGATTATAAGAGGATTTAGATTCTCCAGAATCTGACACCCTCTACTGGAGTGTCTGAAGACAGCTACAGTGTACTTATATATAATAAAAACATAAATAAATAAATAAATAAATAAATAAACATTTTTTAAAAAGGATAAGATAGAAAGAAAGACCAGGCAGGCCTGCCATCCTTATCTCTGTCTATCTGTCTGTCTGTCTGATCCCCTGGAACTGGAGATGGGCTACCATATAGTTGCTGGTAGTTGATCCCAGGTACTCTGGAAGAGGAGACAATGCTGTTAATTGTTGAGCTTTTAGAGTGGCCCCACCCTTCTTTAAATTTTTAGAAGTATATGTGAGGCTGTGTTTATGTACATCATATGCAGACCATAAGAGCGATTTAGATTCTCCAGAATCTGACACCCTCTTCTGGAGTGTCTGAACAGCTACAGTGTACTTATATCTACTAAATACATAAATAAATAAATAAATAAATAAATAAATATTTTTAAAAAGGATAAGACAGAAAGAAAGACCAGGCAGGCCTGCCATCCATATCTGTCTGTCTGTCTTTCTGTCTATCTGATCCCTGGGAACTGGAGATGGGCCACGAATAGTTGCTGGTAGTTGATCCCAGGTGTTCTGAAGAGGAGACAATGCTGTTAATTGTTCAGCCCTTTCAGAGGCCCCACCCATCTTTAAATTTCTAGAAGTAAATGTGATGCTGTGTTTATGTATATCATATTCAGACCATTAAAGAGGGATTTATATTCTCCAGAATCTGACACCGTCTTTTGGAGTGTCTATGACGGATACAGTGTACTTATATCTAATAAATACATAAATAAAGAAATAAACATTTTTTAAAAACGATAAGAAAGAAAGAAAGACCAGGCAGGCCTGCCATCCTTATCTCTGTCTGTCTGTTTGTCTGTGTGATCCTCTGGAACTGGATATGGGCCACCATAGAGTTGCTTGTAGTTGATCCCAGGTTCTCTGGAAGAGGAGACAATGCTGTTAATTGTTGAGCCCTTTCAGTGGCCCCACCCATCTTTAAATTTTTAGAAGTATATGCGAGGCTGTGTTTATGTACCGAATATGCAGACCATAAGAGGGATTTAGATTCTCCAGAATCTGACACCCTCTTCTGGAGTGTCTGAAGACAGCTACAGTGTACTTATATCTAATAAATTCATAAATAAACAAATAAACATTTTTTAAAAAGGATAATAAAGAAAGAGAGACCAGGCAGGCCTGCCATCCTTGTCTGTCTGTCTGTCTTTCTGATCCCCTGGAACTGGAGATGGGCCACCATATAATTGCTGGTAGTTGATCCCAGGTTCTCTGGAAGAGGAGTCAGTGCTGTTAATTGTTGAGCCCTTTCAGTGGCCACACCCATCTTTAAATTTTTAGAAGTATATTTGAGGCTGTGTTCATGTACATCATATGCAGACCATAAGAGGGATATAGATTCTCGAGAATCTGACACCCTCTTCGGGAGTGTTTGAAGACAGCTACAGTTTACTTAAATCTAATAAATACATACTTAAATTAATAAACATTTTTTTAAAAGGATAAGAAAGAATGAAAGACCAGGTAGGCCTGCCATCCTTAACTCTGTCTGTATGTCTGTCTGTCTGTCTGATCCCCTGGAACTGGAGATGGGCCACCATATAGTTGCTGGTAGTTGATTCCAGGTTCTCTATAAGAGGAGACAATGCTGTTAATTGTTGATCCATTTCATTGGCCCCACACATCTTTAAATTTTTAGAAGTAAATGTGAGGCTGTGTTTATGTACATCATATGCAGACCATAAGAGGGATATAGATTCTCGAGAATCTGACACCCTCTTCGGGAGTGTTTGAAGACAGCTACAGTTTACTTAAATCTAATAAATACATACTTAAATTAATAAACATTTTTTTAAAAGGATAAGAAAGAATGAAAGACCAGGTAGGCCTGCCATCCTTAACTCTGTCTGTATGTCTGTCTGTCTGTCTGATCCCCTGGAACTGGAGATGGGCCACCATATAGTTGCTGGTAGTTGATTCCAGGTTCTCTATAAGAGGAGACAATGCTGTTAATTGTTGATCCATTTCATTGGCCCCACACATCTTTAAATTTTTAGAAGTAAATGTGAGGCTGTGTTTATGTACATCATATGCAGACCATAAGAGGGATATAGATTCTCCAGAATCTGACACCCTCTTCTGGAGTGTCTGAAGACAGCTACAGTGTACGTATATCTAATAAATACATAAATAAATAAATAAATAAATAAATAAACAAACATTTTTTAAAAGGGATAAGAAAGAAAGAAAAACCAGGCAGGCCTGCCATCCTTGTCTGTCTTTCTCTCTGTCTGTCTGTCTTGCCTAGCCCCTTGAGTAGCCTAGCCTAGTCCCTTGCCTTGACTATCCCAGCCCCTTGCCTAGCCTAGCCTAGCCCAGCCCTGCCTTGCCTAGCCCTGCCTATCCCTGTCTTTAACCAGGCTGGCCTCGAACTCAGAAACTGACTGCCTCTGCCTCCAGAGTGCTCTCATTAAGAGCTCGAGCCACCACTGACTGTTGGGTTTTCTAAGTCTTACATAGGTATGCTCTGTTTCTCAGCTGTGAAACCCTAATTAACACATGTAGTCTGTCCTAGGTCAGCCATAGCTACAGACTGAGGCCTTTTCTAAAACAAAACAAAAGAAAACAAAAAATAGAAATAATAAAATAAATAAATTAAGCAACCACATGATATCTTTTCTTTCTTTCAATGATACTCAGAGCTTGAAGCAGTTCACCCATGAGACCTCAGCTCCGGACATTGAGGCTCTTTCCCTAACAAGTATTATGGCTGAACCTGAGGGCTTCTACTGCTGATTTGTGTCCCCCTCTTTAAAAAATAGTTGTTTTCAAAGGCTGCAGGTTCTTAGCCCTGTTCCTTGTTACAGTTGAGTCACAGCCCTGAAAGTTCAGTGGTAGTTAAAGGCACTGAGAAGGGCTTCCTATAGACATCAAAGACCAAGTCTTTGTTTTTAAAAAGTTAATCTGGATTCCCCCACCCCCTGGCATCCTTAGAATTCCTAGAAAGGAAGGCAGGGACCTGGGCAGAAGGGTGCAAGGCTACTGGTGTTTGTAAGTGGTAACAGAAAGCTTTCTCTTGTTGGTACCCTACCCCAAGTTACACTGTCACTTCTTTTTCCTAGTTGTTGTTTTGTCGGTTTGTATTCTCAACATAGACCCTTTTCCTTCCTAACCTTGGCTGTCCTGAACCTTACTGTCCTTGAACTCAGTGATTTGCCTGTGTTGCTGGGATGAAACTGTGAGCTACCATCCAGAAGGAAGCACCCTCCTGAGGTTAGATTGGGGTCTCTTCATTTTCCTCTATGAACATGCATATGGCAGGCCTGTTCTTTCTTTTTTACTTTTCCTTTTCTTTTTAAAGATTTATTTATTTATTATATTTAAGTATGCTGTAGCTATCTTCAGACAGTCCAGAAGAGGGTGTCAGATTCTGAAGAATCTAAATCATTCTTATTGTCTGCATATGATGTATATAAACACAGCCTCACATATACTCAAAAAAAAAAAAAAAGAAAGATGTGGCTACAGAGAGGGCTCAACAATTAAGAGCATTGTCTCCTCTTCCAGAGAACCTGGGCTCAATTACCAGTATTATATATGGTGGCCCATCTCCAGTTCCAGGGGATCTAATACTCTGTTCTGGAGTCTGTGGGCACAGCATACACATGCAAAACATTCTTACACAATCATTGAGAGAGGAGAGAGAGGGGTTGAGAGAGAGGGGAGGTAATCATAACTCCTGACGAGTTTTAAGACCTGAGCTTCATCACTCACACAAATAAATAAATGCAAAATATTTTTTTATAAATAAACTCTGCCATTGCCCTTTAAAAATTCCTAGAAAACAAGTTTTATAAGCAACAGTTATATTTACTATATCTAAAGGACAGTCATGAGCATATTCAATAAATAGAAAAAGGCCTGTTAGTCTTAGAAATGGAAAAGACAAACCAAGGAAGGTTTGCAATTACATAATGAGGCAGCTCAGCCCAGCTCTAAGGTTGGAAATAAGACTCGAGAATAGGATACACCTGAAGACAGCCAGCCATTGTTTTTTGTTTTGGAGGCTGAAAGGATACACCTGAAGACAGCCAATGCTGTGTGATGGTGATCTGGTATTTTTTTTTTAATTTTTAAAAACTTTAACACTTTTTATAAAACTTTTATAAAAACTTTTTATTATAAACTTTTCTTTCTTTCTTTCTTCCTTTCCTCACCCTAGCCCCTACCCTAGCCCTGTCTTTCACCAGGGTGGCCTCAAACTCAGAAACTGACTGCCTCTGCCTACAGAGTGCTCTCATTAAGAGCTTGAGCCACCACTGAATGTAGGGTTTTCTAAGCCTTACCTTGCTCTTGGTGTCTGTTCTCAGCTGTGAAACTCTAATTAACACAAGTAGGCAGTCCTGGGTCAGCCAGAGCTACAGACTGAGGACTTCTCTAAAAACAAATAAAACAAAACAAAACAACAAATAGAAATAATAAAATACATAAATTAAGCAACCACAGCATAGCTTTTCTCTATCTAGGTGGTACTCAGAAATTCCAGCAGTTGGCCTGTGACACCTCAGCTCAGTATATGTGAGGCTGTGTTTATGTACATCATATGCAGACCATAAGAGGGATTTACATTCTCCAGAATCTGACACCCTCCTCTGGAGTGTCTAAAGAAAGCTACAGTGTACTTATATCTAAGAAATACATAAATAAATAAATAAATAAATAAATAAATAAATAAATAAATATTTTTTTAAAAAGATAAGAAAGAAAGAAAGAAAGACCAGGCAGGCCTGCCATCCTTATCTCTGTCTGTCTGTCTGTCTGATCCCGTGGAACTGGAGATGGGCCACCTTGTAGGTGCTATTAGTTGATCCCACGTTCTCGGGAAGAGGAGACAATGCTGTTAATTGTTGAGCTTTTTCAGTGGCCCCACCCATTTTTAATTTTTAGAAGTATATGTGAGGCTGTTTTTATGTACATCATATTCAAACGATAAGAGGGATTTAGATTCTCCAGAATCTGACACCCTCTTCTGGAGTGTCTGAAGACGGCTACAGTGTACTTATATCTAATAAATAAATAAATAAATAAATAAATAAATAAATAAATAAATAAATAAACATTTTTTAAAAAGTATAAGAAATAAATAAAGACCAGGCAGGCCTGCCATCCTTATCTCTGTCTCTCTGTCTCTCTGTCTGTCTGATCCACTGGAACTGGAGATGGGCCACCATAAGGTGCTGGTAGTTTATCCCAGGTTCTCTGAAAGAGGAGACAATGCTGTTAATTGTTGAGCCCTCTCAGTGGCCCCACACATCTTTAAATTTTTAGAAGTATATGTGAGGCTTTGTTTATGTACATCATATGCAGACCATAAGAGGGATTTAGATTCTCCAGAATCTGACACCCTCTTCTGGAGTGTCTGAAGACAGCTACAGTGTACTTATATCTAATAAATACATAAATAAATATATAAATAAACATATTTTTAAAAAGGATAAGAAAGAAAGAAAGACCAGGCAGGCCTGCCATCCTTAGCAGTGTCTGTATGTCTGTCTGTCTGATCCCATGGAACTGGAGCTGGGCCACCATATAGTTGCTGGTAGTTGATCCCAGGTAGTCTGGAAGAGGAGAAAATGCTGTTAATTGTTGAGCTTTTAGAGTGGCCCCACCCTTCTTTAAATTTTTAGAAGTATATGTGATGCTGTGTTTATGTACATCATATGCAGACCATAAGAGGGATTTAGATTCTCCAGAATCTGACACCCTCTTCTGTAGTGTCTGAACAGCTAAGTGTACTTATATCTACTAAATACATAAATAAATAAATAAATAAACATTTTTTAAAAAGGATAAGAAAGAAAGAAAGACCAGACAGGCCTGCCATCCATATCTCTGCCTGTCTGTCTGTCTGTCTGTCTATCTGATCCCCGGGAACTGGAGATGGGCCACCATATAGTTGCTGGTAGTTGATCCAAGGTTCTCTGGAAGAGGAGACAATGCTGTTAATTGTTGAGCCCTTTCAGTGGCCGCACACTTCTTTAAATATTTAGAAGTATATGTGAGGCTGTGTTTATGTACATCATATTCAGATTATAAGAGGATTTAGATTCTCCAGAATCTGACACCCTCTACTGGAGTGTCTGAAGACAGCTACAGTGTACTTATATGTAATAAATAAATAAATAAATAAATAAATAAATAAACATTTTTTAAAAAGGATAAGAAAGACAGTAAGACCAGGCAGGCCTGCCATCCTTATCTCTGTCTGTCTGTCTGTCTCTCTGATCCCCTGGAACTGGAGATGGGCCACCATATAGTTGCTGGTAGTTGATCCAAGTTTCTCTGGAAGAGGAGACAATGCTCTTAATTGTTGAGCCCTTTCAGTGGCCGCACACTTCTTTAAATATTTAGAAGTATATGTGAGGCTGTGTTTATGTACATCATATTCAGATTATAAGAGGATTTAGATTCTCCAGAATCTGACACCCTCTACTGGAGTGACTGAAGACAGCTACAGTGTACTTATATATAATAAATAAATAAATAAATAAATAAATAAATAAATAAATATAAATAAATAAACATTTTTTAAAAGGATAAGAAAGAAAGTAAGACCAGGCAGGCCTGCCATCCTTATCTCTGTCTGTCTGTCTGTCTGTCTGTCTGATCCCCTGGAACTGGAGATGGGCTACCATATAGTTGCTGGTAGTTGATCCCAGGTTCTTTGGAAGAGGAGACAATGCTGTTAATTGTTGAGCCCTATCAGTGGCCCTACTCATCGTTAAATTTTTAGAAGTGTATGTGAGGCTGTGTTTATTACATCATATGCAGACCAGAAGAGGGATTTAGATTCTCCAGAATCTGACACCCTCTTCTGGAGTGTCTGAAGACAGCAACAGTGTACTTATATCTAATAAATACATAAATAAATATATAAATAAAATTTTTTTTAAAAAGGATAAGAAAGAAAGAAAGACCAGGCAGGCCTGCCATCCTTATCACTGTCTGTATGTCTGTCTGTCTGATCCCCTGGAACTGGAGATGGGCCACCATATAGTTGCTGGTACTTGATCCCAGGTACTCTGGAAGAGGAGACAATGCTGTTAATTGTTGAGCCCTTTCAGTGGCGCCACCCATCTTTAAATATTTAGAGGTATATGTGAGGCTGTGTTTATGTACATCATATGCAGACCATAAGAGGGATTTAGATTCTCCAGAATCTGACACCCTCTTCTGGAGTGTCTGAAGACAGATACAGTGTACTTATATCTAATAAATACATGAATAAATATATAAATAAACATTTTTTTTTAAAAAGGATAAGAAAGAAAGAAAGACCAGGCAGGCCTGCCATCCTTATCACTGTCTGTATGTCTGTCTGTCTGTCTATCTGATCCCCGGGAACTGGAGATGGGCCACCATATAGTGCTGGTAGTTGATCCAAGGTTCTCTGGAAGTGGAGACAATTCGGTTAATTGTTGAGCCCTTTCAGTGGCCCCACACTTCTTTAAATATTTAGAATTTTATGTGAGGCTGTGTTTATGTACATCATATTCAGATTATAAGATGATTTAGATTCTCCAGAATCTGACACCCTCTACTGGAGTGACTGAAGACAGCTACAGTGTACTTATATATAATAAATAAATAAATAAATAAATAAATAAATAAATAAATAAACATTTTTTAAAAAGGATAAGAAAGAAAGAAAGACCAGGCAGGCCTACCATCCTTATCACTGTCTGTATGTCTGTCTGTCTGATCCCCTGGAACTGGAGATGGGCCACCATATAGTTGCTGGTAGTTGATCCCAGGTACTCTGGAAGAGGAGACAATGCTGTTAATTGTTGAGCCCTTTCAGTGGCGCCACCCATCTTTAAATATTTAGAGGTATATGTGAGGCTGTGTTTATGTACATCATATGCAGACCATAAGAGGGATTTAGATTCTCCAGAATCTGACACCCTCTTCTGGAGTGTCTGAAGACAGCTACAGTGTACTTATATCTAATAAATAAATAGATAAATAAATAAATGAATAAATAAACATTTTTTAAAAAGTATAAGAAAGAAAGAAAGACCAGGCAGGCCTGCCATCCATATCTCTGTCTGTCTGTCTGTCTGTCTATCTGATCCCCGGGAACTGGAGATGGGCCACCATATAGTGCTGGTAGTTGATCCAAGGTTCTCTGGAAGAGGAGACAATTCGGTTAATTGTTGAGCCCTTTCAGTGGCCCCACACTTCTTTAAATATTTAGAAGTTTATGTGTGGCTGTGTTTATGTACATCATATTCAGATTATAAGAGGATTTAGATTCTCCAGAATCTGACACCCTCTACTGGAGTGACTGAAGACAGCTACAGTGTACTTATATATAATAAATAAATAAATAAATAAATAAATAAATAAATAAATAAACATTTTTTAAAAAGGATTAGAAAGAAAGAAAGACCAGGCAGGCCTGCCATCCTTATCACTGTCTGTATGTCTGTCTGTCTGATCCCCTGGAACTGGAGATGGGCCACCATATAGTTGCTGGTAGTTGATCCCAGGTACTCTGGAAGAGGAGACAATGCTGTTAATTGTTGAGCCCTTTCAGTGGCGCCAACCATCTTTAAATATTTAGAGGTATATGTGAGGCTGTGTTTATTTACATCATATGCAGACCATAAGAGGGATTTAGATTCTCCAGAATCTGACACCCTCTTCTGGAGTGTCTGAAGACAGCTACAGTGTATTTATATCTAATAAATAAATAGATAAATAAATAAATAAATAAATAAATAAATAAACATTTTTTAAAAAGTATAAGAAAGAAAGAAAGACCAGGCAGGCTTGCCATCCATATCTCTGTCTGTCTGTCTCTCTGTCTATCTGATCCCCGGGAACTGGAGATGGGCCACCATATAGTGCTGGTAGTTGATCCAAGGTTCTCTGGAAGAGGAGACAATTCGGTTAATTGTTGAGCCCTTTCAGTGGCCCCACACTTCTTTAAATATTTAGAAGTTTATGTGAGGCTGTGTTTATGTACATCATATTCAGATTATAAGAGGATTTAGATTCTCCAGAATCTGACACCCTCTACTGGAGTGACTGAAGACAGCTACAGTGTACTTATATATAATAAATAAATAAATAAATAAATAAATAAATAAATAAATAAATAAATAAACATTTTTTAAAAAGGATAAGAAAGAAAGTAAGACCAGGCTGGCCTGCCATCCTTATCTCTGTCTCTCTGTCTGTCTGTCTGTCTGATCCACTGGAACTGGAGATGGGCCACCATAAGGTGCTGGTAGTTTATCCCAGGTTCTCTGAAAGAGGAGACAATGCTGTTAATTGTTGAGCCCTATCAGTGGCCCCACCCATCTTTAAATTTTTAGAAGTATATGCAAGGCTGTGTTTATGTACATCATATGCAGACCATAAGAGGGATTTAGATTCTCCAGAATCTGACACCCTCTTCTGGAGTGTCTGAAGACAGCTACAGTGTACATATATCTAATAAATACATAAATAAATATATAAATAAACATTTTTTTAAAAAGGATAATAAAGAAAGAAAGACCAGGCAGGCCTGCCATCCTTATCACTGTCTGTATGTCTGTCTGTCTGATCCCCTGGAACTGGAGATGGGCCACATTTTAGGTGCTGGTAGTTGATCCCAGGTTCTCTGGAAGAGGAAACAATGCTGTTAATTGTTGAGTCCTTTCAGTGGCCCCACCTATTTATAATTTTTAGAAGTATATGTGAGGCTGTGCTTATGTACATCATATTCAGACCATAAGAGGGATTTAGATTCTCTAGAATCTGACACCCTCTTCTGGAGTGTCTGAAGACGGCTACAGTGTACTTATATCTAATAAATACATAAATAAATAGAAATAAACATTTTTTTAAAAAGGATAAGAAAGAAAGAAAGACCAGGCAGGCCTGCCATCCTTATCACTGTCTGTATGTCTGTCTGTCTGATCCCCTGGAACTGGAGATGGGCCACCATATAGTTGCTGGTAGTTGATCCCAGGTACTCTGGAAGAGGAGACAATGCTGTTAATTGTTGAGCCCTTTCAGTGGCGCCACCCATCTTTAAATATTTAGAGGTATATGTGAGGCTGTGTTTATGTACATCATATGCAGACCATAAGAGGGATTTAGATTCTCCAGAATCTGACACCCTCTTCTGGAGTGTCTGAAGACAGCTACAGTGTACTTATATCTAATAAATAAATAGATAAATAAATAAATAAATAAATAAATAAACATTTTTTAAAAAGTATAAGAAAGAAAGAAAGACCAGGCAGGCCTGCCATCCATATCTCTGTCTGTCTGTCTGTCTGTCTGTCTATCTGATCCCCGGGAACTGGAGATGGGCCACCATATAATGCTGGTAGTTGATCCAAGGTTCTCTGGAAGAGGAGACAATTCGGTTAATTGTTGAGCCCTTTCAGTGGCCCCACACTTCTTTAAATATTTAGAAGTTTATATGAGGCTGTGTTTATGTACATCATATTCAGATTATAAGATGATTTAGATTCTCCAGAATCTCACACCCTCTACTGGAGTGACTGAAGACAGCTACAGTGTACTTATATGTAATAAATAAATAAATAAATAAATAAATAAATAAACATTTTTTTAAAAGGATAAGAAAGAAAGAAAGACCAGGCAGGCCTGCCATCCTTATCACTGTCTGTATGTCTGTCTGTCTGATCCCCTGGAACTGGAGATGGGCCACCATATAGTTGCTGGTAGTTGATCCCAGGTACTCTGGAAGAGGAGACAATGCTGTTAATTGTTGAGCCCTTTCAGTGGCGCCACCCATCTTTAAATATTTACAGGTATATGTGAGGCTGTGTTTATGTACATCATATGCAGACCATAAGAGGGATTTAGATTCTCCAGAATCTGACACCCTCTTCTGGAGTGTCTGAAGACAGCTACAGTGTACTTATATCTAATAAATAAATAGATAAATAAATAAATAAATAAATAAATAAATAAATAAATAAATAAATAAACATTTTTTAAAAAGTATAAGAAAGAAAGAAAGACCAGGCAGGCCTGCCATCCATATCTCTGTCTGTCTGTCTGTCTGTCTATCTGATCCCCGGGAACTGGAGATGGGCCACCATATAGTGCTGGTAGTTGATCCAAGGTTCTCTGGAAGAGGAGACAATTCGGTTAATTGTTGAGCCCTTTCAGTGGCCCCACACTTCTTTAAATATTTAGAAGTTTATGTGTGGCTGTGTTTATGTACATCATATTCAGATTATAAGAGGATTTAGATTCTCCAGAATCTGACACCCTCTACTGGAGTGACTGAAGACAGCTACAGTGTACTTATATATAATAAATAAATAAATAAATAAATAAATAAACATTTTTTAAAAAGGATAAGAAAGAAAGAAGACCAGGCAGGCCTGCCATCCTTATCACTGTCTGTATGTCTGTCTGTCTGATCCCCTGGAACTGGAGATGGGCCACCATATAGTTGCTGGTAGTTGATCCCATGTACTCTGGAAGAGGAGACAATGCTGTTAATTGTTGAGCCCTTTCAGTGGCGCCACCCATCTTTAAATATTTAGAGGTATATGTGAGGCTGTGTTTATGTACATCATATGCAGACCATAAGAGGGATTTAGATTCTCCAGAATCTGACACCCTCTTCTGGAGTGTCAGAAGACAGCTACAGTGTATTTATATCTAATAAATAAATAGATAAATAAATAAATAAATAAATAAATAAATAAATAAATAAACATTTTTAAAAAGTATAAGAAAGAAAGAAAGACCAGGCAGGCCTGCCATCCATATCTCTGTCTGTCTGTCTGTCTGTCTATCTGATCCCCGGGAACTGGAGATGGGCCACCATATAGTGCTGGTAGTTGATCCAAGGTTCTCTGGAAGAGGAGACAATTCGGTTAATTGTTGAGCCCTTTCAGTGGCCCCACACTTCTTTAAATATTTAGAAGTTTATGTGAGGCTGTGTTTATGTACATCATATTCAGATTATAAGAGGATTTAGATTCTCCAGAATCTGACACCCTCTACTGGAGTGACTGAAGACAGCTACAGTGTACTTATATATAATAAATAAATAAATAAATAAATAAATAAATAAATAAACATTTTTTAAAAAGGATAAGAAAGAAAGAAAGACCAGGCAGGCCTGCCATCCTTATCACTGTCTGTCTGTCTGTCTGTCTGATCCCCTGGAACTGGAGATGGGCCACCATATAGTTGCTGGTAGTTGATCCCAGGTACTCTGGAAGAGGACACAATGCTGTTAATTGTTGAGCCCTTTCAGTGGCGCCACCCATCTTTAAATATTTAGAGGTATATGTGAGGCTGTGTTTATGTACATCATATGCAGACCATAAGAGGGATTTAGATTCTCCAGAACCTGACACCCTCTTCTGGAGTGTCTGAAGACAGCTACAGTGTACTTATATCTAATAAATAAATAGATAAATAAATAAATAATTAATTAAACATTTTTTAAAAAGTATAAGAAAGAAAGAAAGACCAGGCAGGCCTGCCATCCATATCTCTGTCTGTCTGTCTCTCTGTCTATCTGATCCCCGGGAACTGGAGATGGGCCACCATATAGTGCTGGTAGTTGATCCAAGGTTCTCTGGAAGAGGAGACAATTCGGTTAATTGTTGAGCCCTTTCAGTGGCCCCACACTTCTTTAAATATTTAGAAGTTTATGTGAGGCTGTGTTTATGTACATCATATTCAGATTATAAGAGGATTTAGATTCTCCAGAATCTGACACCCTCTACTGGAGTGACTGAAGACAGATACAGTGTACTTATATATAATAAATAAATAAATAAATAAATAAATAAATAAATAAATAAATAAATAAACATTTTTTAAAAAGGATAAAAAAGAAAGTAAGACCAGGCTGGCCTGCCATCCTTATCTCTGTCTGTCTGTCTGTCTGTCTGATCCCCTGGAACTGGAGTTGGGCTACCATAAAGTTGCTGGTAGTTGATCCCAGGTTCTCTGGAAGAGGAGACAATGCTGTTAATTGTTGAGCACTATCAGTGGCCCTACCCATCTTTAAATATTTAGAAGTATATGTGAGGCTGTGTTTATGTACATCATATGCAGACCATAAGAGGGATTTAGATTCTCCAGAATCTGACACCCTCTTCTGGATTGTCTGAAGACAGCTACAGTGTACTTATATCTAATAAATACATAAATAAATAAATAAATAAATAAACATTTTTTTAAAAGTATAAGAAATAAAGAAAGACCAGGCAGGCCTGCCATCCTTATCTCTGTCTCTCTGTCTGTCTGTCTGTCTGATCCACTGGAACTGGAGATGGGCCACCATAAGGTGCTGGTAGTTTATCCCAGGTTCTCTGAAAGAGGAGACAATGCTGTTAATTGTTGAGCCCTCTCAGTGGCCCCACATATCTTTAAATTTTTAGAAGTATATGTGAGGCTCTGTTTATGTACATCATATGCAGACCATAAGAGGGATTTAGATTCTCCAGAATCTGACACCCTCTTCTGGAGTGTCTGAAGACAGCTACAGTGTACTTATATCTAAAATACATAAATAAATATATGAATAAACATTTTTTTAAAAAGGATAAGAAAGAAAGAAAGACCAGGCAGGCCTGCCATCCTTATCACTGTCTGTATGTCTGTCTGTCTGATCCCCTGGAACTGGAGATGGGCCACCATATAGTTGCTGGTAGTTGATCCCAGGTACTCTGGAAGAGGACACAATGCTGTTAATTGTTGAGCCCTTTCAGTGGCGCCACCCATCTTTAAATATTTAGAGGTATATGTGAGGCTGTGTTTATGTACATCATATGCAGACCATAAGAGGGATTTAGATTCTCCAGAATCTGACACCCTCTTCTGGAGTGTCTGAAGACAGCTACAGTGTACTTATATATAATAAATAAATAAATAAATAAATAAATAAATAAATAAATAAACATTTTTTAAAAAGGATAAGAAAGAAAGAAAGACCAGGCAGGCCTGCCATCCTTATCACTGTCTGTCTGTCTGTCTGTCTGATCCCCTGGAACTGGAGATGGGCCACCATATAGTTGCTGGTAGTTGATCCCAGGTACTCTGGAAGAGGACACAATGCTGTTAATTGTTGAGCCCTTTCAGTGGCGCCACCCATCTTTAAATATTTAGAGGTATATGTGAGGCTGTGTTTATGTACATCATATGCAGACCATAAGAGGGATTTAGATTCTCCAGAACCTGACACCCTCTTCTGGAGTGTCTGAAGACAGCTACAGTGTACTTATATCTAATAAATAAATAGATAAATAAATAAATAATTAATTAAACATTTTTTAAAAAGTATAAGAAAGAAAGAAAGACCAGGCAGGCCTGCCATCCATATCTCTGTCTGTCTGTCTCTCTGTCTATCTGATCCCCGGGAACTGGAGATGGGCCACCATATAGTGCTGGTAGTTGATCCAAGGTTCTCTGGAAGAGGAGACAATTCGGTTAATTGTTGAGCCCTTTCAGTGGCCCCACACTTCTTTAAATATTTAGAAGTTTATGTGAGGCTGTGTTTATGTACATCATATTCAGATTATAAGAGGATTTAGATTCTCCAGAATCTGACACCCTCTACTGGAGTGACTGAAGACAGATACAGTGTACTTATATATAATAAATAAATAAATAAATAAATAAATAAATAAACATTTTTTAAAAAGGATAAGAAAGAAAGTAAGACCAGGCTGGCCTGCCATCCTTATCTCTGTCTGTCTGTCTGTCTGTCTGATCCCCTGGAACTGGAGTTGGGCTACCATAAAGTTGCTGGTAGTTGATCCCAGGTTCTCTGGAAGAGGAGACAATGCTGTTAATTGTTGAGCCCTATCAGTGGCCCTACCCATCTTTAAATATTTAGAAGTATATGTGAGGCTGTGTTTATGTACATCATATGCAGACCATAAGAGGGATTTAGATTCTCCAGAATCTGACACCCTCTTCTGGATTGTCTGAAGACAGCTACAGTGTACTTATATCTAATAAATACATAAATAAATAAATAAATAAATAAATAAATAAACATTTTTTTTAAAAGTATAAGAAATAAAGAAAGACCAGGCAGGCCTGCCATCCTTATCTCTGTCTCTCTGTCTGTCTGTCTGTCTGATCCACTGGAACTGGAGATGGGCCACCATAAGGTGCTGGTAGTTTATCCCAGGTTCTCTGAAAGAGGAGACAATGCTGTTAATTGTTGAGCCCTCTCAGTGGCCCCACACATCTTTAAATTTTTAGAAGTATATGTGAGGCTCTGTTTATGTACATCATATGCAGACCATAAGAGGGATTTAGATTCTCCAGAATCTGACACCCTCTTCTGGAGTGTCTGAAGACAGCTACAGTGTACTTATATCTAAAATACATAAATAAATATATGAATAAACATTTTTTTAAAAAGGATAAGAAAGAAAGAAAGACCAGGCAGGCCTGCCATCCTTATCACTGTCTGTATGTCTGTCTGTCTGATCCCCTGGAACTGGAGATGGGCCACCATATAGTTGCTGGTAGTTGATCCCAGGTACTCTGGAAGAGGACACAATGCTGTTAATTGTTGAGCCCTTTCAGTGGCG
The DNA here is from genome assembly GCF_978045245.1 of Mus caroli. Classification (NCBI taxonomy): domain Eukaryota; kingdom Metazoa; phylum Chordata; class Mammalia; order Rodentia; family Muridae; genus Mus; species Mus caroli. Next base: position 17,324 of record NW_028227382.1, on the reverse strand, counting down.
CCACCCATCTTTAAATATTTAGAGGTATATGTGAGGCTGTGTTTATGTACATCATATGCAGACCATAAGAGGGATTTAGATTCTCCAGAATCTGACACCCTCTTCTGGAGTGTCTGAAGACAGCTACAGTGTACTTATATATAATAAATAAATAAATAAATAAATAAATAAATAAATAAATAAACATTTTTTAAAAAGGATAAGAAAGAAAGAAAGACCAGGCAGGCCTGCCATCCTTATCACTGTCTGTCTGTCTGTCTGTCTGATCCCCTGGAACTGGAGATGGGCCACCATATAGTTGCTGGTAGTTGATCCCAGGTACTCTGGAAGAGGACACAATGCTGTTAATTGTTGAGCCCTTTCAGTGGCGCCACCCATCTTTAAATATTTAGAGGTATATGTGAGGCTGTGTTTATGTACATCATATGCAGACCATAAGAGGGATTTAGATTCTCCAGAACCTGACACCCTCTTCTGGAGTGTCTGAAGACAGCTACAGTGTACTTATATCTAATAAATAAATAGATAAATAAATAAATAATTAATTAAACATTTTTTAAAAAGTATAAGAAAGAAAGAAAGACCAGGCAGGCCTGCCATCCATATCTCTGTCTGTCTGTCTCTCTGTCTATCTGATCCCCGGGAACTGGAGATGGGCCACCATATAGTGCTGGTAGTTGATCCAAGGTTCTCTGGAAGAGGAGACAATTCGGTTAATTGTTGAGCCCTTTCAGTGGCCCCACACTTCTTTAAATATTTAGAAGTTTATGTGAGGCTGTGTTTATGTACATCATATTCAGATTATAAGAGGATTTAGATTCTCCAGAATCTGACACCCTCTACTGGAGTGACTGAAGACAGATACAGTGTACTTATATATAATAAATAAATAAATAAATAAATAAATAAATAAACATTTTTTAAAAAGGATAAGAAAGAAAGTAAGACCAGGCTGGCCTGCCATCCTTATCTCTGTCTGTCTGTCTGTCTGTCTGATCCCCTGGAACTGGAGTTGGGCTACCATAAAGTTGCTGGTAGTTGATCCCAGGTTCTCTGGAAGAGGAGACAATGCTGTTAATTGTTGAGCCCTATCAGTGGCCCTACCCATCTTTAAATATTTAGAAGTATATGTGAGGCTGTGTTTATGTACATCATATGCAGACCATAAGAGGGATTTAGATTCTCCAGAATCTGACACCCTCTTCTGGATTGTCTGAAGACAGCTACAGTGTACTTATATCTAATAAATACATAAATAAATAAATAAATAAATAAATAAATAAACATTTTTTTTAAAAGTATAAGAAATAAAGAAAGACCAGGCAGGCCTGCCATCCTTATCTCTGTCTCTCTGTCTGTCTGTCTGTCTGATCCACTGGAACTGGAGATGGGCCACCATAAGGTGCTGGTAGTTTATCCCAGGTTCTCTGAAAGAGGAGACAATGCTGTTAATTGTTGAGCCCTCTCAGTGGCCCCACACATCTTTAAATTTTTAGAAGTATATGTGAGGCTCTGTTTATGTACATCATATGCAGACCATAAGAGGGATTTAGATTCTCCAGAATCTGACACCCTCTTCTGGAGTGTCTGAAGACAGCTACAGTGTACTTATATCTAAAATACATAAATAAATATATGAATAAACATTTTTTTAAAAAGGATAAGAAAGAAAGAAAGACCAGGCAGGCCTGCCATCCTTATCACTGTCTGTATGTCGGTCTGTCTGATCCCCTGGAACTGGAGATGGGCCACCATATAGTTGCTGGTAGTTGATCCCAGGTACTCTGGAAGAGGACACAATGCTGTTAATTGTTGAGCCCTTTCAGTGGCGCCACCCATCTTTAAATATTTAGAGGTATATGTGAGGCTGTGTTTATGTACATCATATGCAGACCATAAGAGGGATTTAGATTCTCCAGAATCTGACACCCTCTTCTGGAGTGTCTGAAGACAGCTACAGTGTACTTATATCTAATAAATAAATAGATAAATAAATAAATAAATAAATAAACATTTTTTAAAAAGTATAAGAAAGAAAGAAAGACCAGGCAGGCCTGCCATCCATATCTCTGTCTGTCTGTCTGTCTGTCTGTCTATCTGATCCCCGGGAACTGGAGATGGGCCACCATATAATGCTGGTAGTTGATCCAAGGTTCTCTGGAAGAGGAGACAATTCGGTTAATTGTTGAGCCCTTTCAGTGGCCCCACACTTCTTTAAATATTTAGAAGTTTATGTGAGGCTGTGTTTATGTACATCATATTCAGATTATAAGATGATTTAGATCCTCCAGAATCTGACACCCTCTACTGGAGTGACTGAAGACAGCTACAGTGTACTTATATGTAATAAATAAATAAATAAATAAATAAACATTTTTTAAAAAGGATAAGAAAGAAAGAAAGAAAGACAAGGCAGGCCTGCCATCCTTATCACTGTCTGTATGTCTGTCTGTCTGATCCCCTGGAACTGGAGATGGGCCACCATATAGTTGCTGGTAGTTGATCCCAGGTACTCTGGAAGAGGAGACAATGCTGTTAATTGTTGAGCCCTTTCAGTGGCGCCACCCATCTTTAAATATTTAGAGGTATATGTGAGGCTGTGTTTATGTACATTATATGCAGACCATAAGAGGGATTTAGATTCTCCAGAATCTGACACCCTCTTCTGGAGTGTCTGAAGACAGCTACAGTGTACTTATATCTAATAAATAAATAGATAAATAAATAAATAAATAAATAAACATTTTTTAAAAAGTATAAGAAAGAAAGAAAGACCAGGCAGGCCTGCCATCCATATCTCTGTCTGTCTGTCTGTCTGTCTATCTGATCCCCGGGAACTGGAGATGGGCCACCATATAGTGCTGGTAGTTGATCCAAGGTTCTCTGGAAGAGGAGACAATTCGGTTAATTGTTGAGCCCTTTCAGTGGCCCCACACTTCTTTAAATATTTAGAAGTTTATGTGTGGCTGTGTTTATGTACATCATATTCAGATTATAAGAGGATTTAGATTCTCCAGAATCTGACACCCTCTACTGGAGTGACTGAAGACAGCTACAGTGTACTTATATATAATAAATAAATAAATAAATAAATAAATAAATAAATAAATAAATAAATAAATAAACATTTTTTAAAAAGGATAAGAAAGAAAGAAGACCAGGCAGGCCTGCCATCCTTATCACTGTCTGTATGTCTGTCTGTCTGATCCCCTGGAACTGGAGATGGGCCACCATATAGTTGCTGGTAGTTGATCCCATGTACTCTGGAAGAGGAGACAATGCTGTTAATTGTTGAGCCCTTTCAGTGGCGCCACCCATCTTTAAATATTTAGAGGTATATGTGAGGCTGTGTTTATGTACATCATATGCAGACCATAAGAGGGATTTAGATTCTCCAGAATCTGACACCCTCTTCTGGAGTGTCTGAAGACATCTACAGTGTATTTATATCTAATAAATAAATAGATAAATAAATAAATAAATAAATAAATAAATAAATAAATAAATAAACATTTTTAAAAAGTATAAGAATGAAAGAAAGACCAGGCAGGCCTGCCATCCATATCTCTGTCTGTCTGTCTGTCTGTCTATCTGATCCCCGGGAACTGGAGATGGGCCACCATATAGTGCTGGTAGTTGATCCAAGGTTCTCTGGAAGAGGAGACAATTCGGTTAATTGTTGAGCCCTTTCAGTGGCCCCACACTTCTTTAAATATTTAGAAGTTTATGTGAGGCTGTGTTTATGTACATCATATTCAGATTATAAGAGGATTTAGATTCTCCAGAATCTGACACCCTCTACTGGAGTGACTGAAGACAGCTACAGTGTACTTATATATAATAAATAAATAAATAAATAAATAAATAAATAAATAAATAAATAAATAAATAAACATTTTTTAAAAAGGATAAGAAAGAAAGAAAGACCAGGCAGGCCTGCCATCCTTATCACTGTCTGTCTGTCTGTCTGTCTGATCCCCTGGAACTGGAGATGGGCCACCATATAGTTGCTGGTAGTTGATCCCAGGTACTCTGGAAGAGGACACAATGCTGTTAATTGTTGAGCCCTTTCAGTGGCGCCACCCATCTTTAAATATTTAGAGGTATATGTGAGGCTGTGTTTATGTACATCATATGCAGACCATAAGAGGGATTTAGATTCTCCAGAATCTGACACCCTCTTCTGGAGTGTCTGAAGACAGCTACAGTGTACTTATATCTAATAAATACATAAATAAATATATAAATAAACATTTTTTTAAAAAGGATAAGAAAGAAAGAAAGACCAGGCAGGCCTGCCATCCTTATCACTGTCTGTATGTCTGTCTGTCTGATCCCCTGGAACTGGAGATGGGCCACCATATAGTTGCTGGTAGTTGATCCCAGGTACTCTGGAAGAGGAGACAATGCTGTTAATTGTTGAGCCCATTCAGTGGCCCCACACTTCTTTAAATATTTAGAAGTATAAGTGAGGCTGTGTTTATGTACATCATATTCAGATTATAAGAGGATTTAGATTCTCCAGAATCTGACACCCTCTACTGGAGTGACTGAAGACAGCTACAGTGTACTTATATATAATAAATACATAAGTAAATAAATAAATAAATAAACATTTTTTAAAAAGGATAAGATAGAAAGTAAGACCATGCAGGCCTGCCATCCTTATCTCTGTCTGTCTGTCTGTCTGTCTGTCTGATCCCCTGGAACTGGAGATGGGCTACCATAAAGTTGCTGGTAGTTGATCCCAGGTTCTCTGAAAGAGGAGACAATGCTGTTAATTGTTGAGCCCTATCAGTGGCCCTACCCATCTTTAAATATTTAGAAGTATATGTGAGGCTGTGTTTATGTACATCATATGCAAACCATAAGAGGGATTTAGATTCTCCAGAATCTGACACCCTCTTCTGGAGTGTCTGAAGACAGCTACAGTGTACTTATATCTAATAAATACATAAATAAATAAATAAATAAATAAATAAATAAATAAATATTTTTTAAAAAGGATAAGAGAGAAAGTAACACCAGGCAGGCCTGCCATCCTTATCTCTGTCTGTCTGTCTGTCTGTCTGTCTGTCTGATCCCCTGGAACTGGAGATGGACCACCATATAGTTGCTGGTAGTTGATCCCAGCATCTCTGTAAGAGGAGACAATGCTGTTAATTGTTGAGCCCTTTCAGTGGCCCCACCCATTTTTAATTTTTAGAAGTATATGTGATGCTGTGTTTATGTACATCATATTCAGACCATAAGAGGGATTTAGATACTCTAGAATCTGTCACCCTCTTCTGGAGTGTCTGAAGACGGCTACAGTGTACTTATATCTAATACATAAATAAATAAATAAATAAATAAATAAATAAATAAATAAATAAACATTTTTTAAAAAGTATAAGAAATAAAGAAAGACCAGTCAGGCCTGCCATTCTTATCTCTGTCTCTCTGTCTGTCTGTCTGTCTGATCCACTGGAACTGGAGATGGGCCACCATAAGGTGCTGGTAGTTTATCCCAGGTTCTCTGAAAGAGGAGACAATGCTGTTAATTGTTGAGCCCTCTCAGTGGCCCCACACATCTTTAAATTTTTAGAAGTATATGCGAGGCTGTGTTTATGTACATCATATGCAGACCATAAGAGGGATTTAGATTCTCCAGAATCTGACACCCTCTTCTGGAGTGTCTGAAGACAGCTACAGTGTACTTATATCTAATAAATACATAAATAAATATATAAATAAACATTTTTAAAAAAGGATAAGAAAGAAAGAAAGACCAGGCAGGCCTGCCATCCTTATCACTGTCTGTATGTCTGTCTGTCTGATCCCCTGGAACTGGAGATGGGCCACCATATAGTTGCTGGTAGTTGATCCCAGGTACTCTGGAAGAGGAGACAATGCTGTTAATTGTTGAGCTTTTAGAGTGGCCACACCCTTCTTTAAATTTTTAGAAGTATATGTGAGGCTGTGTGGGGCCACTGAAAGTCACATAGAGAGACAGAGAGAGACAGAGAGAGACAAAGAAAGACAGAGAGAGACATAGAGAGACAGAGAGATACATTGAGAGAGACAGAGAGACAGAGAGAGACACAGAGAGAGACACAGAGAGACACAGAGAGAGACACACAGAGAGACAGAGACAGACAGAGAGAGACAGAGAGAGACAGAGAGAGACAGAGATAGAGACAGAGAGAGACAGAGAGAGACAGAGAGACAGAGAGAGAGACAGAGAGAGACAGAGAAAGACAGAGTGAGACAGAGAGACACAGAGAGAGACAGAGATACACAGAGTGAGAAAGAGAGAGAGACAGAGAGAGACAGAGAGAGAGACAGAGAGAGAGACAAAGAGAGACAGAGAGAGACAGAGTGAGACAGAGAGAGACAGAGAGAGAGACAGAGAGAGACAAAGAAAAACACAGAGAGACAGAGAGAGACAGAGAGAGGCAGAGAGAGACAGAGAGAGACAGAGAGAGACAGAGAGAGACAAAGAAAAACACAGAGAGAGACAGAGAGAGACAGAGAGATACAGAGAGAGTCAGAGAGACAGAGAGAGACAGAGTTAGAGACAGAGAGAGACAGAGAGAGAAACAGAGAGAGACAGAGACACACAGAGAGAGACACAGAGAGAGACAGAGAGAGAGACACAGAGAGACAGAGACAGACAGAGAGAGACAGAGAGAGACAGAGATAGAGACAGAGAGAGACAGAGAGAGATAGAGAGAGACACAAAGAGACAGAGAGAGACAGAGAGAGACAAAGAAAGAAAGAGAGAGACAGAGAGATACAGAGAGAGAGAAAGAGAGAGACAGAAAGATACAGAAGGACAGAGAGAGACAGAGAGAGACAGAGAGACAGAGATAGAGACAGAGAAAGACAGAGAGAGACACAGAGAGAGACTGAGGGAGACAGAGAGAGAGACACAGAGAGACATAGAAGAGACAAAGAAAGTCACAAGAGAGACAGAAAGAGTCAGACATAGAGACAAAGAAAGACAGAGGGAGATCCTGAGAGAGAGAGACAGAGAGAGACAGAGAGATACAGACAGAGAGACAAAGAGAGACAGAGAGAGACAGAGAGAAAGAGAGAGACAGAGAGAGTCAGAGAGAGACAGAGATAGAGACAGAGAGAGACAGAGAGAGGGACAGAGAGAGACAGAGACAGAGTGAGAAATACAGAGAGAGACAGAGTTAGAGAGAGAGACAGAGAGAGACAGAGAGAGAGACAGAGACAGAGACAGAGAGAGAGACAGAGAGAGACAGAGTGAGACACAGAAAGAGAGAGACAGAGAGAGACAAAGAAAGACACAGAGAGAGACATAGAGAGACAGAGAGATACATTGAGAGAGACATAGAGAGACAGAGAGAGACAGAGATAGAGACAGAGAGAGACAGAGAGAGACACAGAGAGAGACAGAGAGACACAGAGAGACACAGAGAGAGACACAGAGAGACAGAGATAGACATAGACAGACAGAGACAGACAGAGAGAGACAGAGAGAGACAGAGATATAGACAGAGAGAGACAGAGAGTGAGACAGAGAGAGACAGAGAGAGAGACACCGAAAGACAGAGAGAGACAGAGAGAGACAATGAAAGACACAGAGAGAGACTAAGAGAGACAGAGAGAGACAGAGAGAGACAGAGAGAGACAGAGAGAGACAAAAAAAGACACAGAGAGAGACAGAGAGCGATATAGATAGAGAAAAAGAAAGACAGAGAGAGACACAGAGAGAGAGACAGAGAGAGACAGAGAGAGACAGAGAGAGACAGAGAGATACAGAGAGAGAGACAAAGAGAGACAGAGAGAGAGACAGAGTGAGACAGAGAGAGAGAGAGAGACTGAGAGAGACAAAGAAAGACACAGAGAGAGACATAGAGAGACAGAGAGATACATTGAGAGAGACAGAGAGAGACAGAGATAGACAGAGAGAGACAGAGAGAGACACAGAGAGAGACAGAGAGACACAGAGAGACACAGAGAGACACAGAGAGAGACGCAGAGAGACACAGAGAGAGACACAGAGAGACACAGAGAGACACAGAGAGAGACAGAGAGAGAGACAGAGAGAGACAGAGACAGACAGAGACAGACAGAGACAGACAGAGAGAGACAGAGAGAGAGACAGAGAGAGACAGAGAGACAGAGAGACAGAGAGAGACAGAGAGAGACAGAGTGAGACAGAGAGAGACACAGAGTGAGACAGAGATACACAGAGTGAGAAAGAGAGAGAGACATAGAGAGAGACAGAGAGAGACAGAGAGAGACAGAGAGAGACAGAGTGAGACAGGAGAGAAACAGAGAGAGACAGAGAGAGACAGAGAGATACAGAGAGAGAGACAGAGAGAGACATAAAGAGTCAGAAGGACAGAGAGAGACAGAGAGAGACAGAGATAGAGACAGAGAAAGACAGAGAGAGACACAGAGAGAGACAGAGAAAGACAGAGAGAGACAGAGAGTGAGACAGAGAGAGACAGAGAGAGACAAAGAAAGACACAGAGAGAGACAGAGCGAGACAGAGATAGAGACAGAGAAAGAAAGAGAGAGACACAGAGAGAGAGACAGAGAGAGACAGAGAGATACAGAGAGAGAGACAGAGAGAGACAGAGAGAGACAGAGAGAAAGAGAGAGACAGAGAGAGTCAGAGAGAGACAGAGATAGAGACAGAGTGAGACAGAGACAGAGTGAGAAAGACAGAGAGAGACAGAGATAGAGAGAGAGAGACAGAGAAAGACACAGAGAGAGACAGAGAGAGACAAAGAAAGACAGAGAGAGACATAGAGAGACAGAGAGATACATTGAGAGAGACAGAGAGACACAGAGAGACACAGAGAGACACACAGAGAGACACACAGAGAGACACACAGAGAGACAAAGACAGACAGAGAGAGACAGAGAGACAGAGAGAGAGACAGAGAGAGACAGAGAGAGACAGAGTGAGACAGAGAGAGACACAGAGTGAGACAGAGATACACAGAGTGAGAAAGAGAGAGAGACATAGAGAGAGACAGAGAGAGAGACAGAGAGAGAGACAGAGAGAGACAGAGAGAGACAGAGTGAGACAGAGAGAGAAACAGAGAGAGACAAGAAAAACACAGAGAGACAGAGAGAGACAGAGAGAGACAGAGAGAGAGACAGAGAGAGACAGAGAGAGACAAAGAAAAACACAGAGAGACAGAGAGAGAGACAGAGAGAGAGACACAGGGAGACAGAGACAGACAGAGAGAGACAGAGAGAGACAGAGAGAGACAGAGATAGAGACAGAGAGAGACAGAGAGAGACAGAGAGAGAGACACAGAGAGACAGAGAGAGACAGAGAGAGACAAACAAAGACACAGAGAGACAGAGAGAGACAGAGAGAAACAGAGAGAGAGACAGAGAGAGACAGAAAGATACAGAAGGACAGAGAGAGACAGAGAGAGACAGAGAGACAGAGATAGAGACAGAGAAAGACAGAGAGAGACACAGAGAAAGACTGAGGGAGACAGAGAGAGAGACAGAGAGAGACATAGAAGAGACAAAGAAAGACACAGAGAGAGACAGAGAGAGTCAGACATAGAGACAAAGAAAGACAGAGAGAGACACTGAGAGAGAGAGACAGAGAGAGACAGAGAGATACAGAGAGAGAGACAAAGAGAGACAGAGAGAGACAGAGAGAAAGAGAGAGACAGAGAGAGTCAGAGAGAGACAGAGATAGAGACAGAGAGAGACAGAGAGAGGGACAGAGAGAGACAGAGACAGAGTGAGAAATACAGAGAGAGACAGATTTAGAGAGAGAGACAGAGAGAGACAGAGAGAGAGACAGAGACAGAGAGAGAGACAGAGACAGAGAGAGACAGAGTGAGACACAGAGAGAGAGAGAGACAGAGAGAGACAAAGAAAGACACAGAGAGAGACATACAGAGACAGAGAGATACATTAAGAGAGACATAGAGAGACAGAGAGAGACAGAGAGAGACAGAGATAGAGACAGAGAGAGACAGAGAGAGACAGAGAGAGACAGAGAGATAGACAGAGAGAGACAGAGAGAGACAATGAAAGACATAGAGAGAGACACAGAGACACAGAGAGACACAGAGAGAGAGACAGAGAGAGACAGAAAGAGTCAGAAGGACAGAGAGAGACAGAGAGAGATAGAGATAGAGACAGAGAAAGACAGAGAGAGACACAGAGACAGAGACAGAGAGAGAGACAGAGAGAGACAGAGTGAGACACAGAAAGAGAGAGACAGAGAGAGACAAAGAAAGACACAGAGAGAGACATAGAGAGACAGAGAGATACATTGAGAGAGACATAGAGAGACAGAGAGAGACAGAGATAGAGACAGAGAGAGACAGAGAGAGAAACAGAGAGACAGAGAGACACAGAGAGACACAGAGAGAGACACAGAGAGACACAGAGAGAGACAGAGATAGACATAGACAGACAGAGACAGACAGAGAGAGACAGAGAGAGACAGAGATAGAGACAGAGAGAGACAGAGAGTGAGACAGAGAGAGACAGAGAGAGAGACACCGAAAGACAGAGAGAGACAGAGAGAGACAATGAAAGACACAGAGAGAGACTAAGAGAGACAGAGAGAGACAGAGAGAGACAGAGAGAGACAAAAAAGACACAGAGAGAGACAGAGAGCGATATAGATAGAGAAAAAGAAAGACAGAGAGAGACACAGAGAGAGAGACAGAGTGAGACAGAGAGAGAGAGAGAGAGACTGAGAGAGACAAAGAAAGACACAGAGAGAGACATAGAGAGACAGAGAGATACATTGAGAGAGACAGAGAGAGACAGAGATAGACAGAGAGAGACAGAGAGAGACACAGAGAGAGACAGAGAGACACAGAGAGACACAGAGAGACACAGAGAGAGACAGAGAGAGACACAGAGAGACACAGAGAGAGACACAGAGAGACACAGAGAGACACAGAGAGATACAGAGAGAGAGACAAAGAGAGACAGAGAGAGACAGAGAGAAAGAGAGAGACAGAGAGAGTCAGAGAGAGACAGAGATAGAGACAGAGAGAGACAGAGAGAGGGACAGAGAGAGACAGAGACAGAGTGAGAAATACAGAGAGAGACAGATTTAGAGAGAGAGACAGAGAGAGACAGAGAGAGAGACAGAGACAGAGACAGAGAGTGAGACAGAGAGAGACAGAGCGAGACAAAGAAAGACACAGAGAACGACAGAGATAGAGAGATACAGAGAGAGAGACAGAGAGTGACAGATAGACAGAGAGAGACAGAGAGAGACAGAGAGAGACAGAGTGATAGAGAGAGACAGAGAGAGACAGAGATAGAGACAGAGAGAGACAGAGAGAGGGAAAGAGAGACAGAGAGAGAGAAGGAGAGAGACAGAGAGAGACAGAGAGAGAGACAGAGAGAGACAGAAAGAGTCAGAAGGACAGAGAGAGACAGAGATAGAGACAGAGAGAGACAGAGAGGGAAAGAGAGAGACAGAGAGAAAGAGAGAGACAGAGAGAGACAGAGAGAAAGAGAGAGACAGAGAGAGTCAGAGAGAGACAGAGACAGAGTGAGAAAGACAGAGAGAGACAGAGATAGAGAGAGAGACAGAGAGAGACACACAGAGAGACAGAGAGAGACAGAGAGAGACAGAGAGAGACAAAGAAAGACACAGAGAGAGACATAGAGAGACAGAGAGATACATTGAGAGAGACAGAGAGAGACAGAGAGAGACAGAGAGAGAGAGATAGAGAGAGACACAGAGAGAATCAGAGAGAGACAGAGAGACAGAGAGAGACAAAGAAAGACACAGAGAGAGACAGAGAGAAACAGAGAGAGAGACAGAGAGAGACAGAGAGAGACAGATAGACAGAGAGAGACAGAGAGAGACAGAGAGAGACAGAGAGAGACAGAGTGACAGAGAGAGACAGAGAGAGAAAGAGATAGAGACAGAGAGAGGGAAAGAAAGAGACACACAGAGAGATAGAGACAGAGAGAAACAGAGAGAGACAGAGATAGAGAAAGAGAGAGACAGAGATAGACATAGAGAGAGTGACAGAGAGAGACAAAGAGAGACAGAGAGAGACAAAGAAAGACACAGAGAGAGACAGAGAGAGACAGAGAGATACAGAGAGAGAGAAAGAGAGAGACAGAGAGAGACATAAAGAGAGAGACAGAGAGAGACAGGGAGAGACAGAGAGATACAAAGAAAGACACAGAGAGAGACAGAGAGGGACAGAGAGAGACAGAGAGAGACAGAGTGACAGAGAGAGACAGAGAGAGACAGAGATAGAGACAGAGAGAGACAGAGAGAGGGAAAGAGAGAGACAGAGAGAGAGAGAGAGAGACAGAGAGAGACAGAAAGAGAGACAGATAGAGACAGAGAGAAATAGAGAGAGACAGAGATAGAGAAAGAGAGAGACAGAGAGAGACATAGAGAGAGAGACAGAGAGAGACTTTCCACTTTTTCAGATTTCTTGCCATATTCCGGTTCCTTCAGTGTGAGTTTTTAATTTTCTAATTCTTTCAGGGTTTTTTGCCATATTCTGGGTCCTACAGCGTGTATTTTTAATTTTCCAAGTTTTTCAGGGTTACTCAGCATATTTTGGGTCCTACAGTGTGATTTTTTTCATTTTCTACCTTTTTCAGGTTTTCTTGCCAATTTCGGGGTACTTCAGTGTGAGTTTTTAATATTCCACTTTTTACAGGGTTAATCGCCATATTCTGCGTCCTACAGTGTGATTTTTAAATTTTCCACGATTCTCAGGGTTTCTCGCCATATTCAGGTCCTACAGTTTGATTTTTTAATTTTAAACGTTTTTAAGTTTTTTTCGTCATGTTCTGGGTCCTACAGTTTGATATTCTCATTATCCAACTTTTTCAGATTTTCTCAGCATATTCTGGGTCCTACATTGTGAATTTTTAATTTTCCACGTTTTTCAAGGTTTCTTGCCATATTCTGGTCCTATAGTGTGATTTTCTCATTTTCCTCCTTTTTCAGTGTTTCTCGCCATATTCTGGGTCCTACAGTGTGAATATTTAATTTTCCATGTTTTTCATGTTTTCTCGCCATATTCTGGGTCCTTCAGTTTGTGTTTTTAATTTTCCTCGTTTTTCAGGTTTTCTCACCATATTCCCGGACCTTCAGTGTGAATTTTAAATTTTCCATGTTTTTCAGGTTTTTTCGTCATATTCTGGGTCCTAGAGTGTGATTTTCTCATTTCCACGTTTTTTAGGATTTCTCCCCATATTCGGGGTCCTTCAGTGTGAGTTTTTGATTTCCTACTTTTTCAGGGTTTCTCAATATATTCTGGTTCCTACAGCGTGTATTTTATTTTTCCAAGTTTTTCAAGGGTTTCTAGGCATATTCAGGGTCCTACAGTGTGAACATTTAATTTTCCATGATTATCAGGGTTTCTCAGCATATTCTGGGTCCTGCAGTGTGATTTTCTCATTTTTCACCTTTTTCAAGTTTTTTCGCTATTCTGGGTTCTACATGTGATTTTCTCATTTTCCACCTTTTTCAGGTTTTCTCGCTATATTCCGGGTCCTTCAGTGTGAATTTTTAATTTTCCACGTTTTTCAGGGTTTCTCGGCATATTCTGTTTCCTGCAGTGTGATTTTCTCATTTTCCAAGTTTTTCAGGTTTTTTCGTAATTCTGGGTCTTACAGTGTGATTTTCTCGTTTTTCACCTTTTGCAGGGTTTCTTGCCATATTCTGGGTCCAACAGAGTGTATTTTTAATTTTCCACGTTTTTCCGGTTTCTCACCATATTCTGGGTCCAACAGCGCGTAATTTTAATTTTCCACGTTTTTCAGGGTTTCTCGGCATATTCTGGGTCCTAAAGTGTGATTTTCTCATTTTCGAAGTTTTTCAAGTTTTTTCGCAATTCTGGGTCCTACAGTCATTTATTCTCATTTTCCACCTTTTTCAGGTTTTCTCGCCATATTCGGGGTCTTTCAGTGTGAATTTTTAGTTTTTTTACTTTTTTCATGTTTTCTTTACATATTCTGGGTCATTCAGTGTGAGTTTTTAATTTTCCACGTTTTTCAGGTTTTTTCGTCATATTCTGGGTACTACAGAGTGATTTTTCTCATTTTCCGTTTTTCAGGTTTTCTTGCCATATTCCAGGTCCTTCAGGGTGAATTTTTAATTTTCCACGTTTTTCAGTATTTCTCGCCATATTCTGGGTAATACAGTGTGAATTTTTAATTTTCCACTTTTTTCATGGTTTCTCGCCATATTCTGTGTCCGACAGTGTGAATTTTTAATTTTCATGTTTTTCAGGGTTACTCAGCATATTCTAGGTCCTGCAGTGTGATTTTCTCATTTTCCACGTTTTATAAATTTTTTCGTAATTCTGGGTCCTACAGTGTGATTTTCTCATTTTCCAACTTTTTACAGCCTTTCTAGCCATATTTGGGGTCCTTCAGTGTGAGATTTTAATTTTATAATTTTTCAGGGTTTCTCGACATATTCTGTGTCCTACAGCATGTATTTTTTATTTTCCACGTTTCTCAGTTTTTTAAATCATATTCTGAGTCCTAAAGTGTGATCTTCTCATTTCCACGTTTTTCAGGTCTTTCAGTGTGAATTTTTAATTTAACACGTTTTTCAGTATTTCTCGACATATTCTGGGAAATACAGTGTGAATTTTTAATTTCACACTTTTTTATTGGTTTCTCGCCATATTGTGTCCAACAATGTGAATTTTTAATTTTCACTTTTTTCCGTGTTTCTTGGCATATTCTGGGTCCTACAGTGTGTTTTTTTAATTTTCCTCGTTTTTTCAGGTTTTCTCGCCATATTCAGATTTCTTCAGTGTGAATTTTTAATTTTCCACGTTTTTCAGGTTTTTTCATCATATTCTGGGTCCTACAGTGTGATTTTCTCATTTCCAAGTTTTTCAGGATTTCTTGCCATATTCCAGGTCCTGCAGTGTGAATTTTTAATTTTCCACGTTTTTCAGTATTTCTCCCCATATTTTGGGTAATACATTGTGAATTTTAATTTTCCTCTTTTTTTCATGTTTTCTCAAAATATTCTGTGTCCGACAGTGTGAATTTTTAATTTTCACGTTTTTCAGGTTTTCTCAGCATATTCTGGGTCCTTCAGTTTGAGTTTTTAATTTTCCTCGTTTTTCAGGTTTTCTGGCCACATTCCGGGTCCTTCAGTGTGAATTTTTAATTTTCCACGATTTTCAGGGATTCTCAGCATATTCTGGGTCCTGCAGTGTGATTTTCTCATTTTCCACCTTTTTCAGGTTTTCTAGCCATATTCCGGGTCCATCAGTGTGAGTTTATAGTTATCTACTTTTTTCAGGGTTGATTGCCATATTCTGGGTAATGCAGTGAGAATTTTCATTGTCCAATTTTTTCATGGTTTCTCGCCATAATCTGGTTCCCCCAGCGTATATTTTTAATTTTCCACGTTTTCAGGGTTTCTCGGCATATTCTGGGTCCTACAGTGTGATTTTCCCATTTTCGACGTTTTTCAATTTTTTTTTTCCAAATCTGGGTTCTATAGTGTGATTATTCTCATTTTCCATCTTTTTCATGATTTCTCGCTATATTCTGGGTCCTACAGTGTGAGTTTTGAATTTTCCTTGTTTTTTTGGTTTTCTTGCCATATTAGGGGTCCTTCAGTGTGAATTTTTAATTTTCCACGTTTTCTAAGTTTCTCGCCATATACAGTGTGAATTTTTAATTTTCCACTTTTTTCATGATTCTTGCCATATTCTGTGTCCAACAGTGTCAATTTTTAATTTTCACGTTTTTCAGCATTTCTCGGCATATTCTGTGTCCTGCAGTGTGATTTTCTCATTTTCCACTTTTTCAGGTTTTCTTGCCATATTCCGGTTCCTTCAGTGTGAGTTTTTAATTTTCTAATTCTTTCAGGGTTTTTTTGCCATATTCTGGGTCCTACAGCGTGTATTTTTAATTTTCCAAGTTTTTCAGGGTTACTCAGCATATTTTGGGTCCTACAGTGTGATTTTTTCATTTTCCACCTTTTTCAGGTTTTCTTGCCAATTTCGGGGTACTTCAGTGTGAGTTTTTAATATTCCACTTTTTACAGGGTTAATCGCCATATTCTGCGTCCTACAGTGTGATTTTTAAATTTTCCACGATTCTCAGGGTTTCTCGCCATATTCAGGTCCTACAGTTTGATTTTTTAATTTTAAACGTTTTTAAGTTTTTTTCGTCATGTTCTGGGTCCTACAGTTTGATATTCTCATTATCCAACTTTTTCAAATTTTCTCAGCATATTCTGGGTCCTACATTGTGAATTTTTAATTTTCCACGTTTTTCAAGGTTTCTTGCCATATTCTGGTCCTATAGTGTGATTTTCTCATTTTCCTCCTTTTTCAGTGTTTCTCGCCATATTCTGGGTCCTACAGTGTGAATATTTAATTTTCCATGTTTTTCATGTTTTCTCGCCATATTCTGGGTCCTTCAGTTTGTGTTTTTAATTTTCCTCGTTTTTCAGGTTTTCTCACCATATTCCCGGACCTTCAGTGTGAATTTTTAATTTTCCATGTTTTTCAGGTTTTTTCGTCATATTCTGGGTCCTAGAGTGTGATTTTCTCATTTCCACGTTTTTTAGGATTTCTCCCCATATTCGGGGTCCTTCAGTGTGAGTTTTTGATTTCCTACTTTTTCAGGGTTTCTCAATATATTCTGGTTCCTACAGCGTGTATTTTATTTTTCCAAGTTTTTCAAGGGTTTCTAGGCATATTCTGGGTCCTACAGTGTGAACATTTAATTTTCCATGATTATCAGGGTTTCTCAGCATATTTTGGGTCCTGCAGTGTGATTTTCTCATTTTTCAACTTTTTCAAGTTTTTTCGCTATTCTGGGTTCTACATGTGATTTTCTCATTTTCCACCTTTTTCAGGTTTTCTCGCTATATTCCGGGTCCTTCAGTGTGAATTTTTAATTTTCCACGTTTTTCAGGGTTTCTCGGCATATTCTGTTTCCTGCAGTGTGATTTTCTCATTTTCCAAGTTTTTCAGGTTTTTTCGTAATTCTGGGTCTTACAGTGTGATTTTCTCATTTTTCACCTTTTGCAGGGTTTCTTGCCATATTCTGGGTCCAACAGAGTGTATTTTTAATTTTCCACGTTTTTCCGGTTTCTCACCATATTCTGGGTCCAACAGCGCGTATTTTTAATTTTCCACGTTTTTCAGGGTTTCTCGGCATATTCTGGGTCCTAAAGTGTGATTTTCTCATTTTCGAAGTTTTTCAAGTTTTTTCGCAATTCTGGGTCCTACAGTCATTTATTCTCATTTTCCACCTTTTTCAGGTTTTCTCGCCATATTCGGGGTCTTTCAGTGTGAATTTTTAGTTTTTTACTTTTTTCAGGTTTTCTTGCCATA